>NW_027512046.1:0-18255 GCF_048772815.1 Callospermophilus lateralis | reverse complement strand
AGAGGAGTTGCCAAGCTTCTAAGAAATAACGAGTTTCCGAAATACCAGCACATATTTTTTCACCCAATCTTGATGATACTTGGTGGTAATGATCGGTACACAAATCCCACTTGGCTCACCAAATTTTGTCTTTCTAGGTTGAAGCGTTCGTTACAGTAGCAGTTTTTATATTAATTATTCCCTCTGTTCTCTCTTAAATAGATAGATAAATTTGGAACTCTAAATCCAACATGGTTTGTAGTAGCTCTTAGAAACTTGACAAAAAGGAGTTCTCAGTGTGGTCTCTATGGTTTTTTTCCTCTTCATGTAGTCATAAGCAGAGACTGTGGAAAAGAAATTTCATTGAAAGGGGTTGCCAAGCTTCCATGAAATTATGAGTTTCCGAAATACCAGCGAATAGTTTTTCACCCAATCTTGATGATACTTGGTGGTAATGATCAGGACAAAAATCCCACTTGGCTCACCAAATTTTGTTCTTCTAGGTTGAAGCGTTCTTCTACAGTAGCAGTTTTTATATTTAGATTTCACTCTGTTCTCTCCTATACAGATAGATGAATTTGGAAGTCTAAAACCAACATGGTTTGTAGTAGCTCTTTGAAACTTGACAAAATAAAGGAGTTCTTAGTTTTGCCGCGATGGTTTGTTTCCTCTTCAAGTAGCCCTTATCACAAACTGTGGAAAAGCACTTTCATTGAGAGGGGCTGCCAAGCTTCTAACAAATAACGAGTTTATGAAATACCATCAAATATTTTTTCACCCAATCTTGATGATACTTGGAGGTAATGATCAGTACACAAATCCCAATTGGCTCATTAAATTTTGTTCTTCTAGGTTGAAGCGTTCGTCTACAGTAGCAGTTTTTATATGTAGGTTTCCCTCTGTTCTCTCCTATACAGATAGATGAATTTGGAAGTCTAAATCCAACATGGTTTGTAGTAGCTCTTAGAAACTTGACAAAAAAGGAGTACTCAGTTTTGTCTCTATGGTTTGTTTCCTCTTTATGTAGTCCTAAGCAGAGACTCTGGAAAAGAAATTTCATTGAAAGGGGTTGCCAAGATTCCAAGAAATTACGAGTTTCCGAAATACCAGCAAATATTTTTTCACCCAATCTGGATGATACGTGGAGGTAATGATAGGTACCCAAATCCCACTTGCCTCACGAAATTTTGTTCTTCTAGTTTGAAGTGTTCGTTTATTGTAGCAGTTTTTATTTTTAGGTTTCACTCTGTTGTCTTTTATATAGATAGATGAATTTGGAACTCTAAATCCAACATGGTGTGTAGTAGCTCTTTGAAACTTGACAAACTAAAGGAGTTCTCAGTTTTGTCTCTATGGTTTGTTTCCTCTTCAGGTAGCCCTAGGCACAGACTGTGGAAAAGCACTTTCATTGAGAGGGGTTGGCAAGCTTCTAAGAAATAACGAGTTTCCGAAATAGGAGCAAATACTTTTTCACCCAATATTGATGATACGTGGTGGTAATGATCAGTACACAAATCCCACTTGGCTCACCCAATTGTGTTCTTTTAGGTTGAAGCGTTCGTCTACAGTAGCAGTTTTTATATGTAGGTTTCATTCTGTTCTCTCTTACATAGATAGATGAATTTGGAACTTTAAATCCGACATGGTTTGTAGTAGCTCTTTGAAACTTGACAAAATACAGTAGTTCTCAGTTTTCTCTATGGTTTGTTTTCTCTTCAAGTAGTCCTAATCTCAGACTGTGGAAAAGCACTTTCATTGAAAGGGGTTGCCATGCTTCCAAGAAATTACGAGTTTCCGAAATACCAGCAAATATTTTTTCACCCAATCTTGATGATACGTGGTGGTAATGACAAGTACACAAATCCCACTTGGCTCACCAAATTTTGTTCTTCAAATTTGAAGCGTTCGTTTACAGTAGCAGTTTATATTTTTAGGGTTCCCTCTGTTCTCTCCTACGTAGATAGATGAATTTGGAAGTCTAAATCCAACATGGTTTGTAGTAGCTCTTTGAAACTTGACAAAATAAAGGAGTTCTCAGTTTTGCCTCTATGGTTTGTTTCCTCTTCAAGTAGCCCTATGCACAAACTGTGGAAAAGCACTTTCATTGAGAGGGGCTGCCAAGCTTCTAACAAATAACGAGTTTTTGAAATACCAGCAAATATTTTTTCACCCAATCTTGATGATACTTGGTGGTAATGATCAGTACACAAATGCCACTTGGCTCATCAAATTTTGTTCTTCTAGGTTGAAGTGTTCGTCTACAGTAGCAGCTTTTATTTTTAGGTTTCACGCTGTTCCCTCCTATATAGATAGATGAATTTGGAATTCTAAATCCAACAAGGTTTCTAGTAGCTCTTTGAAACTTGTAAAAATAAAGGAGTTCTCAGTTTTGTCTGTACGGTTTGTTTCCTCTTCAAGTAACCCTAGGCATAGACTGTGGAAAAGCACTTTCATTGAAAGGGGTTGCCAAGCTTCTTAGAAATTACGAGTTTCCGAAATACCAGCAAATATTATTTCAACAATCTGGATGATACGTGGTGGTAATGACAGGTACACAAATCCCACTTGCCTCACCAAATTTTGTTCTTCTAGGTTGAAGGGTTCATCTACAGTAATCGTTTTTATATTTAGATTTCTCTCTGTTCTCTCCTATATAGAGAGATGAATTTGGAAGTATAAATCCAACATGGTTTGTAGTAGCTCTTTGAAACTTGACAAAATAAAGAAGTTCTCAGTTTTGTCTCTATGGTTTGTTTCCTCTTCAAGTAGCCCTAGGCACAGACTGTGGAAAAGCACTTTCATTAGAGGGGTTGCCAAGCATCTAAGAAATAACGAGTTTGCGAAATACCAGCAAATATTTTTTCACCCAGTCTTGATGATACATGGTGGTAATGTCAGGTACACAAATCCCACTTGGCTCACCAAATTTTGTTCTTCTAGGTTGAAGTGTTGGTTTAAAGTAGCAGTTTTTATTTTTAGGTTTCACTCTGTTCTCTCCTATAAAGATAGATTAATTTGAAACTCTAAATCCAACATGGTTTGTAGTAGCTCTTTGAAACTTGACAAATAAAGGAGTTCTCAGTTTTGTCTCTATAGTTTGTTTCCTCTTCAAGTAGCCCTAGGCACAGACTGTGGAAAAGCACATTCATTGACAGGGGTTGCCAAGATTCTAAGAAATAACGAGTTACCGAAATACCATCAAATATTTTCACCCAATCTTGACGATACTTGTTGGTAATGATCAGTACACAAATCCCACATGGCTCACCAAATTTTGTTCTTCTAGGTTTAAGCGTTCGTCTACAGTAGCAGTTTTTATATTTAGGTTTCCCTCTGTTCTCTCCTATATAGATAAATGAATTTGGAACTCTAAATCCAACATGGTTTGTAGTAGCTCTTTGAAACTTGACAAAATAAAGGAGTTCTCAGTTTTGTCTCTATAGTTTGTTTCCTCTTCAAGTAGCCCTAGGCACAGACTCTGGAAAAGCACGTTCATTGAGAGGGGTTGCCAAGCTTCTAAGAAATAACGATTTACCGAAATACCATCAAATATTTTCACCCAATCTTGATGATACTTGGTGGTAATGATCAGTACAAAAATCCCACATGGCTCACCAAATTTTGTTCTTCTAGGTTTAAGCATTCGTCTATAGTAGCAGTTTTTGTATTTAGGTTTCCCTCCTTTCTCTCCTATATAGATAGATGAATTTGGAACTCTAAATCCAACATGGTTTGTAGTAGCTCTTTGAAACTTGACAAAATAAAGGAGTTCTCCATTTTGTCTCTATGGTTTGTTTTCTTTTCAAGTAGCCCTAGGCATAGACTGTGGAAAAGCACTTTCATTAGAGGTGTTGCCAAGCTTCTAAGAAATAACGAGTTTCGAAATACCAGCAAAGATTTTTTCACCCAATCTGGATGATACGTGGAGGTAATGACAGGTACACAAATCCCACTTGCCTCACCAAGTTTTGTTCTTCTAGGTTGAAGTGTTCGTTTATAGTAGCAGTTTTTATTTTTAGGTTTCACTCTGTTCTCTTTTATATAGATAGCTGAATTTGGAACTCTAAATCCAACATGGTTTGTAGTAGCTCTTTGAAACTTGACAAAATAAGGGACTTCTTAGTTTTTTCTCTATGGTTTGTTTCTTCTTCAAGAAGCCCTAGGCACAGACTGTGGAAAAGCACTTTCATTAGAGGGGTTGCCAACCTTCTAAGAAATAACGAGTTTCCGAAATATCAGCAAATATTTTTTCTCCCAATCTTGATGATACTTGGTGGTAATGATCGGTACACAAATCCCACTTGGCTCACCAAATTTTGTTCTTCTAGTTTGAAGCGTTCGTTTACAGTAGCAGTTTATATTTTTAGGGTTCCCTCTGTTCTCTCCTATATAGATAGATGAATTTTGAACTCTAAATCCAACATGGTTTGTAGTAGCTCTTTAAAACTTGACAAAAAAAAGGAGTTCTCAGTTTTTTTTCTATGGTTTGTATAGTCTACAAGTAGCCCTAAGCAGAGACTGTGGAAAACCACTTTCATTGAAAGGGGTTTCCATGCTTCCAAAAAACTGCGAGTTTCTGAAATACCAGCAAATATTTTTTCACCCAATCTTGATGATACGTGGTGGTAATGACAAGTACACAAATCCCACTTGGCTCACCAAATTTTGTTCTTCTAAGTTGAAGCGTTCCTTTAAAGTAGCAGTTTTTATTTTTAGGTTTCACTCTGTTCTCTCCTATATAGATAGATTAATTTGAAACTCTAAATCCAACATGGTTTGTAGTAGCTCTTTGAAACTTGACAAAATAAAGGAGTTCTCAGTTTTGTCTCTATGGTTTGTTTTCTTTTCAAGTAGCCCTAGGCACAGACTGTGGAAAAGCACTGTAATTAGAGGTGTTGCCAAGCTTCTATAAATAACGAGTTTATGAAATACCAGCAAATAGTTTTTCACCCAATCTGGATGATACGTGCGGGTAATGACAGGTACACAAATACCACTTGCCTCACCAAATTTTGTGCTTCTAGGTTGAAGTGTTCGTTTATAGTAGCAGTTTTTATTTTTAGTTTCACTATGTTCTCTCAAATATAGATAGATGAATTTGGATCTCTAAATCCAACATGGTTTGTAGTAGCCCTTTGAAACTTGACAAAATAAAGTAGTTCTCAGTTTGGTCTCTATGGTTTGTTTCCTCTTCAAGTAGCCCTAAGCAGAGACTGTTGAAAAGCACTTTCATTGAAAGGGGTTGCCAAGCTTCCAAGAAATTACGAGTTTCCGAAATACCAGCAAATATTTTTTCACCCAATCTGGATGATACATTGTGGTAATGACAAGTACACAAATACCACTTGGTTCACCAAATTTTGTTCTTCTAGGTTGAAGCTTTCGTTTACAGTAGCAGTTTTTATTTTTAGGTTTCACTCTCTTCTCTCCTATACAGATAGATGAATTTGGAAGTCTAAAACCAACATGGTTTGTAGTAGCTCTTTGAAACTTGACAAAATAAAGGAGCTCTCAGTTTTGTCTCTATGGTTTGTTTCCTCTTCAAGTAGCCCTAGGCACAAACTGTGGAAAAGCACTTTCATTGAGAGGGGCTGCCAAGCTTCTAACAAATAACGAGTTTCTGAAATACCAGCAAATATTTTTTCACCCAATCTTTATGATACTTGGAGGTAATGATCAGTACACAAATCCCAATTGGCTCATCAAATTTTGTTCTTCTAGGTTGAAGCGTTCGTCTACAGTAGCAGTTTTTATATGTAGTTTTCCCTCTGTTCTCTCCTATATAGATAGATGATTTTGGAGGTCTAAATCCAACATGGTTTGTAGTAGCTCTTAGAAACTTGACAAAAAAGGAGTTCTCAGTTTTGTCTCTATGGTTTGTTTCCTCTTCATGTAGTCCTAAGCAGAGACTGTTGAAAAGCACTTTCATTGAAAGGGGTTGCCAAGCTTCCAAGAAATTACGAGTTTCCGAAATACCAGCAAATATTTTTTCACCCAATCTGGATGATACATTGTGGTAATGACAAGTACACAAATACCACTTGGTTCACCAAATTTTGTTCTTCTAGGTTGAAGCTTTCGTTTACAGTAGCAGTTTTTATTTTTAGGTTTCACTCTCTTCTCTCCTATACAGATAGATGAATTTGGAAGTCTAAAACCAACATGGTTTGTAGTAGCTCTTTGAAACTTGACAAAATAAAGGAGCTCTCAGTTTTGTCTCTATGGTTTGTTTCCTCTTCAAGTAGCCCTAGGCACAAACTGTGGAAAAGCACTTTCATTGAGAGGGGCTGCCAAGCTTCTAACAAATAACGAGTTTCTGAAATACCAGCAAATATTTTTTCACCCAATCTTTATGATACTTGGAGGTAATGATCAGTACACAAATCCCAATTGGCTCATCAAATTTTGTTCTTCTAGGTTGAAGCGTTCGTCTACAGTAGCAGTTTTTATATGTAGTTTTCCCTCTGTTCTCTCCTATATAGATAGATGATTTTGGAGGTCTAAATCCAACATGGTTTGTAGTAGCTCTTAGAAACTTGACAAAAAAGGAGTTCTCAGTTTTGTCTCTATGGTTTGTTTCCTCTTCATGTAGTCCTAAGCAGAGACTCTGGAAAAGCAATTTCATTGAAAGGGGTTGCCAAGCTTCCAAGAAATTACGAGTTTCCGAAATACCAGCAAATATTTTTTCACCCAATCTGGATGATACGTGGAGGTAATGACAGGTACAAAAATCCCACTTGCCTCACCAAATTTTGTTCTTCTAAGTTGAAGTGTTCGTTTATTGTAGCAGTTTTTATTTTTAGGTTTCACTCTGATCTCTTTTATATAGATAGATGAATTTGGAACACTAAATCCAACATGGTGTGTAGTAGCTCTTTGAAACTTGACAAACTAAAGGAGTTCTCAGTTTTGTCTCTATGGTTTGTTTCCTATTCAGGTAGCCCTAGGCACAGACTTGGAAAAGCACTTTCATTGAGAAGGGTTGCCAAGCTTTTAAGAAATAACGAATTTCCGAAATACCAGCAAATAATTTTTCACCCAATTTTGATGATCCTTGGTGGTAATGATCAATACACAAGTCCCACTTGGCTCACCAAATTTTGTTCTTCTAGGTTGAAGCGTTCGTATACAGTAGCAGTTTTTATATTTAGGTTTTACACTGTTCTCTCCTATACAGAAAGATGTATTTGGAACTCTAAATACAGCATGGTTCGTAGTAGCTTTTGTAACTTGACAAAATAAAGGAGTTCTCAGTTTTTTCTCTATGGTTTGTTTCCTCTTCAAGTAGCCCAAGTCACAGACTGTGGAAAAGCACTTTCATTATAGGGGTTGCCAAGCTTCTAAGAAATAACGAGTTTCCGATATACCAGCAAATACTTTTTCACCCAATCTTGATGATACTTGGTGGTAATGATCGGTACACAAATCCCACTTGGCTCACCAAATTTTCTTCTTCTAGTTTGAAGCGTTCTTTTACAGTACCAGTTTATATTTTTAGGGTTCCCTCTGTTCTCTCCTATATAGATAGATGAATTTGGAACTCTAAATCCAACATGGTTTGTAGTAGCTCTTTGAAACGTGACAAAATTAAGCTGTTCTCAGTTTTTTCTCTATGGTTTGTTTCCTCTTCAAGTACCCCTAGGTACAGACTGTGGAAAGCACTTTCATTTAGAGGGGTTGGCAAGCTTCTTAGAAATAATGAGTTTCCGAAATACGAGCAAATACTTTTTCACCCAATATTGATGATACGTGGTGGTAATGTTCAGTACACAAATCCCACTTGGCTCACCAAATTGTGTTCTTCTAGGTTGAAGCCTTCGTCTACAGTAGCAGTTTTTATATGTAGGTTTCATTCTGTTCTCTCTTATATAGATAGATGAATTTGGATCTCTAAATCTGACATGGTTTGTAGTAGCTCTTTGAAAATGACAAAATACAGTAGTTCGCAGTTTTCTCTATGGTTTGAAAGGGTTTGCCAAGCTTCCAAGAAATTACGAGTTTCCGAAATACCAGCAAATATTTTTTCACCTAATCTTGATGATACGTGGTGGTAATGACAAGTACACAAATCCCACTTGGCTCACCAAATTTTGTTCTTCAAATTTGAAGCGTTCGTTTACAGTAGCAGTTTATAATTTTAGGGTTCCCTCTGTTCTCTCCTATGTAGATAGATGAATTTGGAAGTCTAAATCCAACATGGTTTGTAGTAGCTTTTTGAAACTTGACAAAATAAAGGAGTTCTTAGTTTTGCTTCTATAGTTTGTTTCCTCTTCAAGTAGCCCTAGGCACAGACTGTGGAAAAGCACATTCATTGAGAGGGGTTGCCAAGCTTCTAAGAAATAACGAGTTTCCGAAATTCCATCAAATATTTTCACCCAATCTTTACGATACGTGGTGGTAATGATCAGTACACAAATCCCACATGGCTCACCAAATTTTGTTCTTCTAGGTTTAACCGTTCGTCTACAGTAGCAGTTTTTATATTTAGGTTTCCCTCTGTTCTCTCCTATATAGATAGATGAATTTGGAACACTAAATCCAACATGGTTTGAGTAGATCTTTGAAACTTGACAAAATGAAGGAGTTCTCAGTTTTGTCTCTATCTCTATGGTTTGTTTCCTCTACAAGTAGCCCTAGGCACAGACTGTGGAAAAGCACTTTCATTAGAGGGGTTGCCAAGCATCTAAGAAATAACGAGTTTCCGAAATACCAGCAAATATTTTTTCACCCAATCTTGATGATACTTGGTGGTAATGATCGGGATACACATCCCACTTGGCTCACCAAATTTTGTTCTTCTAGTTTGAAGCGTTCTTTTACAGTAGCAATTTATATTTTTAGGGTTCCTTCTGTTCTCTCCTATATAGATAGATGAATTTGGAACTCTAAATCCAACATGGTTTGTAGTAGCTCTTTGAAACTTGACAAAAAAAGGAGTTCTCAGTTTTGTCTCTATGGTTTGTATAGTCTACAAGTAGCCCTAAGCAGAGACTGTGGAAAACCACTTTCATTGAAAGGGGTTTCCAAGCTTCCAAGAAATTGCGAGTTTCTGAATTACCAGCAAATATTTTTTCACCCAATCTTGATGATACGTGGTGGTAATGACAAGTACACAAATCCCACTTGGCTCACTAAATTTTGTTCTTCTAGGTTGAAGCGTTCGTCTACAGTAGCAGTTTTTATTTTTAGGTTTCCCTCTGTTCTCTCCTATATAGATAGATGAATTTGGAACTCTAAATCCAACATGGTTTGTAGTAGCTCTTTGAAACTAGACAAAATAAAGGAGTTCTCAGTTTTGTCTCTATGATTTTTTTCCTCTTCAAGTAGCCCAGGCAGAGACTGTGGAAAAGCACTCCCATTGAAAGGGGTTGCCAAGCTACCAAGAAATTATGGGTTTCCGAAATACCAGCAAATATTTTTTCACCCAATCTTGATGATACTTGGTGGTAGTGAAAAGTACACAAATCCCACTTGGCTCACCAAATTTTGTTCTTCTAGGTTGAAGCGTTCTTTTAGAGTAGCAGTTTATATTTTTAGGTTTCCCTCTGTTCTCTCCTATATAGATAGATGAATTTGGAACTATAAATCCAACATGGTTTGTAGTCGCTCTTTGAAATTGACAAAATAAAGGAGTACTCAGTTTTGTCTCTATGATTTGTTTCTTCTTCAAGTAGCCCTAAGCAGAGACTGTGGAAAAGCACTTTCATTGAAAGGGTTTGCCAAGCTCCCAAAAAATTACGGGATTCCGAAATACCAGCAAATATTTTTTCACCCAATCTTGATGATATTTGGTGGTAATTACAAGAACACAAATCCCACTTGGCTCACCAAATTTTGCTCTTCTAGGTTGAAGCATTCATTTTCAGTAGCAGTTTATATTTTTAGGTTTCCCTCTGTTCTCTCCTATATAGATAGAGGAATTTGGAACTTTAAATCCAACATGGTTTGTAGTAGCTCTTTGAAACTTGACAAAATAAAAGGTTCTCAGTTTTGTCTCTATAGTTTGTTTCCTCTTCAAATAGCCCTAGGAACAGACTGGGGAAAAGCTAATTCATTGAGAGGGCTTGCCAAGCTTCTAAGAAATAACGAGTTTCTGAAATACCAGCAAATATTTTTTCACCCAAGCTTGATTATACATGGTGGTAATGATCAGTACACAAATCCCACTTGGCTCACCAAATTGTGTTCTTCCAGGTTGAAGCGTTCGTTTACAGTAGCAGTTTTTATTTTTAGGTTTCACTCTGTTCTCTCCCATATAGATAGAAGAATTTGGAACTCTAAAACCAACATGGTTTGTAGTAGCTCTTTGAAACTTGAAAAAATAAAGGAGTTCTCAGTTTTGTCTCTATGGATTGTTTACTCTTCAAGTAGTCCTAGGCACAAACTGTAGAAAAGCACTTTCATTGAAAGGGGTTGCCAAGCTTCTAAGAAATAACGAGTTTCCGAAATACCAGCAAATATTTTTTCACCCAATCTTTATGATACTTGGTGGTAATGATCGGAACACAAATCCCACTTGACTCACCAAATTTTGTTCTTCTAGGTTGAAGCGTTCGTTTACAGTAGCAGTTTTTATTTTTAGGTTTCACTTTGTTCTCTCCTATATAGATAGATGAATTCTAACTCGAAATCCAACAAGGTTTGTAGTAGCTCTTTGAAACTTGACAAAAAAAAGTAGTGCTCAGTTTTGTCTCTATGATTTGTTTCATCTTCACGTAGCCCAGGCAGCTACTGTGGAAAAGCACTTCCATTGAAACGGGTTGAAATGCTTCCAAGAAATTACGGGTTTCCGAAATACCAGCAAATATTTTTTCACCCAATCTTGATGATACTTGGTGGTAATGATCAATACACAAATCCCACTTGGCTCACTAAATTTAGTTCTTCTATTTTGAAGCATTCGTTTACAGTAGCAGTTTTTATTTTTAGGTTTCACTCTGTTCTCTCCTATATAGATAGATGAATTTGGAACTCTAAGTACAACATGGTTTGTAGTAGCTCTTTGTAACTTGACAAAAAAAAGTAGCTCCCAGTTTTGTCTCTATGATTTGTTTTCTCTTCAAGTAGCCCTAAGCAGAGATAGTGGAAAAGCACTTTCATTGAAAGGGTTTTCCAAGATTCCAAGAAATTAAGAGTTTCCGAAATACCAGCAAACATTTTTTCACCCAATCTAGATGATACTTGGTGGTATTGACAAGTATAGAAATCCCACTTGGCTCACCAAATATTGTTCTTCTAGGTAGAAGCGTTCGTTTACAGTAGCAGTTTATATTTATAGGTTTCACTTTGTTCTCTCTTATATAGATAGATGAATTTGGAACTCTAAATCCAACATGGTTTGTAGTAGCTCTTTGAAATTTGACAAAATAAAGTAGTTCTCAGTATTGTCTTTATGGTTTGTTTCCTCTTCAAGTAGCCCTAAGCACAGACTGTGGAAAAGCACTTTCATTGAAAGGGGTTGCCAAGCTTCCAAGAAATTACGGGTTTCCGCAATACCAGCAAATATTTTTTAACCCCATCTTGATGATACTTGGTAGTAATGACAAGTACACAAATCCCACATGGCTCACCAAATTTTGTTCTTCTACGTTGAAGAGTTCGTTTACAGTAGCAGTTTTTATATTTTGGGTTCACTCTGTTCTCTCCTGTATAGATAGATGAATTTGGAACTCTAAATCCAACATAGTTTGTAGTAGCTCTTTGAAACTTGACAAAATAAAGGAGTTCTCAGTTTTGTCTCTATGGATTGTTTCCTCCTCAAGTAGCCCTAGGCACAGACTGTGGAAAAGCACTTTCATTGAGAGGGGTTGCCAAGCTTCCAAGAAATAACGAGTTTCCAAAATACTAGCAAATATTTTTTCACCCAATCTTGATGATACGTGGTGGTAATGATCAGTACACAAATCCCACTTGGCTCAACAAATTGTGTTCTTCTAGGTTGAAGCATTCGTTTACAGTAGCAGTTTTTATTTTTAGGTTTCCTCTGTTCTCTCCTATATAGATAGATGAATTTGGAACCCTAAATCCAACATGGTTTGTAGTAGCTTTTGAAACTTGACAAAATAAAGGAGTTCTCAGTTTTGTCTCTATGATTTGTTTCCTCTTCAAGTAGCCCAGGCAGAGAGTTTGGAAAAGCACTTTCATTGAAAGGGGTTGCCAAGATTCCAAGAAATTTCGGGTTTCCGAAATACCAGCAAATATTTTTTCACCCAATCATGATTATACTTGGTGGTAATGAGAAGTATACAAATCCCACTTGGCTCAACAAATTTTGTTCTTCTAGTAGAGGCGTTCGTTTAAAGTAGCAGTTTTTATTTTTAGGTTTCACTCTGTTCTCTCCTATATAGATAGATGAATGTGGAACTCTAAATCCAACATGGTTTGTAGTAGCTTTTTGAAACTTGACAAAATAATGAGTTCTCAGTTTTGTCTTTATGCATTGTTTCTTCTTAAAGTAGCACTAGGCACAGAGTGTGGAAAAGCACTTAAATTGAGAGGGGTTGCCAATCTTCTAAGAAATAACGAGTTTACGAAATACCAGCAAATATTTTTTAACGCAATCTGGATGATACGTGCTGGTAATGATCAGTACACAAATCCCACTTGGCTCACCAAATTGTGTTCTTCTAGGTTGAAGTGTTGGTTTACAGTAGCAGTATATATTTTTAGGTTTCCCTCTGTTCTCTCCTATATAGATAGCTGAATTTGGAACTCAAAATCCAGCATGGATTGTAGTAGCGCTTGAAACTTGACAAAAAAAAAGTAGTTCTCAGTTTTGTCTCTATGATTTGTTTCCGCTTCAAGTAGCCCTAAGCAAAGTCTGTGGAAAAGCACTTTCATTGAATGTAGTTGCCAAGCTTCCCAGAAATTACGAGTTTCCGAAATACCAGCAAATACTTTTTCACCCAATCTTGATGATACGTGGTGGTAATGACAAATACACAAATCCCACTTGGCTCACCAAATTTTGTTCTTCTAGGTTGAAGCGTTCGTCTACAGTAGCAGCTTTTATATTTAGGTTTCACTCTCTTCTCTCCTATATAGATAGATGAATTTGGAACTGTAAGTCCAACATGGTTTATAGTAGCTCTTTGAAAATAGATAAAATAAAGGAGTTATCTGTTTTATCTCTATGATTTCTTTTCTCTTCAAGTAGCCCTAAGCAGAGACTGTTGAAAAGAACTTTTATTGAAAGGAGTTCCCAAGCTTCCAAGAAATTACGAGTTTCCGAAATACCAGCAAATACTTTTTCACACAATCATGATGATACGTGGTGATAATGACACGTACACAAATCCCACTTGGCTCACCAAATTTTGTTCTTCTAGGTTGACGCGTTCGTTTAGAGTAGCAGTTTTAATTTTTACCTTTCACTTTGTTCTCTCCTATATAGATAGATGAATTTTGAACTCTAAATCCAACATGGTTTGTAGTAGCTCTTTGAAACTTGACAAAATAAAGGAGATCTCAGTTGTGTCTCTATGATTTGTTTCCTCTTCAAGTAGCCCTAAGCAAAGACTGTGGAAGAGCACTTTCATTGAAAGGGGTTGCCAAACTTCCAAGAAATTACGAGTTTCCGAAATACCAGCAAATATTTTTTTACCCAATCTTGATGATACTTGGTGGTAATGACAAGTACACAAATCCCACTTGGCTCACCAAATTTTGTTCTTCTAGGTTGAAGTGTGAGTTTACAGTAGCAGTTTTTATTTTTAGGTTTCACTCTGTTCTCTCCCATATAGATAGATGAATTTGGAACTCTAAATCCAACATGATTTGTAGTAGCTCTTTGAAACTACATAAAATAAAGGAGTTCTCAGTTTTGTCTCTGTGGTTTGTTTCCTCTTCAAGTAGCCCAAGGCACAGACTCTGGAAAAGCACTTTCATTGAGGGGTTTCCCAAGCTTCTAAGAAACAAAGAGTTTCCGAAATACCAGCAAATATTTTTTCACCCAATCTTCATGATACTTGCTGGTAATGATCAGTACACAAATCCCACTTGGCTCACCAAATTTTGTTCTTCTAGGTTGAAGCGTTTGTCTACAGTAGCAGTTTTTATATTTACATTTCACTCTGTTCTCTCTTATATACATAGATGAATTTGGAACTCTAAATCCAACATGGTTTGTAGTAGCTCATTGAAACTTGACAAAATAAAATAGTTCTCAGTTTTGTCTCTATGGTTCGTTTCTTCTTCAAGTAGCCCTAGGCACAGACTGTGGAAAAGCACTTTTACTGAGAGGGGTTGCCAAGCATCCACGAAATAACGAGTTTCCGAAATACCAGCAAATATTTTTTCACCCAATCTTGATGATACTTGGTGGTAATGATCAGTACACAAATCCCATTTGGCTCACCAAATTTTGTTCTTCTAGGTTGAAGCGTTCGTTTACAGTAGCAATTTTTATTTTTAGGTTTCACTTTGTTCTCTCCAATATAGATAGATGAATTTGGAACTCTAAATCCAACATGGTTTGTAGTAGCTCTTTGAAACTTGACAAAATGAAGGAGTTCTCAGTTTTGTCTCTATGGTTTGTTTCCTCTTCAAGTAGCCGTAGGCACAGACTGTGGAAAAGCACTTTCATTGAGAGGGGTTGCGAAACTTCTAAGAAATAACGAGTTTTCGAAATACCAGCAAATTTTTTTTTACCCAATCTTGATGATACTTGGTGGTAATGATCAGTCCACAAATGAAACTTGGCTCACCAAATTTTGTTCTTCAAGGTTTAAGCCTTCGACTACAGTAGCAGTTTTTATATTTAGGTTTCACTATGTTCACTTTTATATAGATAGCTGAATTTGGAACTCTAAATCCAACATGGTATGTAGTAGCTCTTTGAAACTTGACAAAATAAAGTAGTTCTCAGTTTGGTATCTATGGTTTGTTTCCTCTTCAAGTAGCCCTAAGCAGAGACTGTGGAAAAGCACTTTCATTGAAAGAAGTTGCCAAGCTTCCAAGAAATTACGAGTTTCCGAAATACCAGCAAATACTTTTTCTCCCAATCTTGATGATACGTGGTGGTAATGACAAGTACTCAAATCCCACTTGGCTCACCAAATTTTGTTCTTCTAGGTTGAAGCATTCGTCTACAGTAGCAGTTTTTATATTTAGGTTTCACTCTCTTCTCTCCTATATAGATAGATGAATTTGGAACTGTAAATCCAACATGGTTTGTAGTAGCTCTTTGAAAATTGATAAAATAAAGGAGTTCTCTGTTTTGTCTCTATGATTTGTTTTCTCTTCAAGTAGCCCTAAGCAGAGACTGTTGAAAAGCACTTTTATTGAAAGGAGTTCCCAAGATTCCAAGAAATTACGAGTTTCCGATATACCAGCAAATACTTTTTCACCCAATCTTGATGATACGTGGTGATAATGACACGTACACAAATCAAACTTGGCTCACCAAATTTTGTTCTTCTAGGTTGAAGCGTTCGTTTAGAGTAGCAGTTTTTATTTTTAGTTTTCACTTTGTTCTCTCCTACATAGATAGATGAATTTGGAATTCTTAATCCAACATGGTTTGAAGTAGCTCTTTGAAACTTGACAAAATAAAGGAGTTCTCAGATTTGTCTCTATGGTTTGTTTCCTCTTCAATTAGCCCAAGGCACAGACTTTGGAAAAGCACTTTAATTGAGAGGGGTTGCCAACCATCTAAGAAATAACGAGTTTCCAAAATACCAGCAAATATTTTTTCACCCAATCTTGATGATACTTGGTGGTAATGATCAGTACACCAATCCCACTTGGTTCACCAAATTGTGTTCTTCTAGTTTGAAGTGTTCATCTACAGTAGCTGTTTTTATATTTAGGTTTCACTCTGTTCTCTTCCATATAGATAGATGAATTTGGAACTCTAAATCCAACGTGGTTTGTAGTAGCTCTTAGAATCTTGACAAAATAATGTAGTTCTCAGTATTGTCTCTATGTTTTGTTTCCTATTGAAGTAGCCCTTGGCACAGACTGTAGAAATGCACTTTCATTGAAAGGGGTTGCCAAGCTTCGAAGAAATAGTGAGTTTCCGAAATACCAGCAAATATTTTTTCACCCAATCTTGATGATACTTGGTGGTAATGATGGGTACACAAATCCCACATGGGTCACCAAATTTTGTTCTTCTAGGTTGAAGCGTTCGTTTACAGTAGCAGTTTTTATTTTTAGGTTTCACTCTGTTCTCTCCTATATAGATAGATGAATTTGGAACTCTAAATCCAACATGGTTTGTAGTAGCCCTTAAAAACTTGACGAAATAAAGGAGTTCTCAGTTTTGTCTGTATGGTTTGTTTCCTCTTCAAGTTGCCCTAGGCACAGACTTGGAAAAGCACTTCCATTGAGATGGGGTTGCCAAGCTTCTATAAAATAACGAATTTCAGAAATAAAAGCAAATATTTTTTCACCCAATCTTGATGATACTTGGTGGTAATGATCAGTCCACAAATCCCACTTGGCTCACCAAATTTTGTTCTTCTAGGTTTAAGCGTTCGTCTACAGTAGCAGTTTATATATTTAGGTTTCACTATGTTCTCTCTTGTATAGATAAATGAATTTGGAACTCTAAATCCAACATGGTTTTTAGTAGCTCTTTGAAACTTGACAAAATAAAGGAGATCTCAGTTTTGTCTCTATGGTTTGTTTCCTCTTCAAGTAGCCCTACGTACAGATTGTGGAAAAGCATTTTCATTGAGAGGGGTTGCCAAGCTTCTACGAAATAACGAGTTTCCGAAACACCAGCAAATATTTTTTCACCCAATCTTGATGATACTTGGTGGTAATGATAAGTCCACAAATCGCACTTGGCTCAACAAATTTTTTTCTTCTAGGTTGAAGCGTTCGTTTACAGTAGCAGTTTTTATTTTTGGTTTCACTCTGTTCTCTCCTATATAGTTAGATGAATTTGGAACTCTAAATCCAACATGGTTTGTAGTAGCTGTTTGAAACTTGACAAAATAAAAGAGTTCTCAGTTTTGTCTCTATGGTTTGTTTCCTCTTCAAGTAGCCCTATAAACAGACTGTGTAAAAGCACTTTCATTGAGAGGGGTTGCCAAGCTTCTATGAAATAACGAGTTTTCGAAATACCAGCAAATATTTTTTCACCCAATCTTGATGATACTTGGTGGTAATGACAGGTACTCAAATCCCACATGGCTCACCAAATTTTTTTCCTCTAGGTTGAAGCGTTCGTTTACAGTAGCAGTTTTTATTTTTGGTTTCACTCTGTTCTCTCCTATATAGATAGATGAATTTGGAACTCTAAATCCAACATGGTTTGTAGTAGCTCTTTGAAACTTGACAAAATACAGGAGTTCTCAGTATTGTCTCTATGGTTTGTTTCCTCTTCAAGTTGCCCTAGGCACAGACTGTGGAAATGCATTTTCATTGAAAAGGGTTGCCAAGCTTCCCAGAAATTATGAGTTTCCGAAATACCAGCAAATATTTTTTCACCCAATCTTGATGATACTTGATGGTAATGATCGGAACACAAATCCCACATGGCTGAGCCAAACTTGTTCTTCTAGGTTGAAGCGTTCGTTTACAGCAGCGGTATTTATTTTTAGGTTTATCTCTGTTCCCTCCTATAAAGATAGATGAATTTGGAACTCTAAATCCAACATGGTTTGTAGTAGCTCTTTCAAACTTGAAAAAATAAAGGAGATCTCAGTTTTGTCTCTATGGTTTGTTTCCTCTTCAAGTAGCCCTAGGCACAGATTGTGGAAAAGCATTTTTATTGAGAGGGGTTGCCAAGCTTCTAAGAATGACGAGTTTCCAAAATACCAGCAAATATTTTTTCACAGAATCTTGATGATACTTGGTGGTAATGATCAGTACACAAATCCCATTTGGCCCACCAAATTTTGTTTTTCTAGGTTTACACGTTCGTCTACAGTAGCAGTTTTTATATTTAGGTTTCACTCTGTTCTCTACTATATAGATAGATGAATTTGGAACTCTAAATCCAACGTGGTTTGTAGTAGCTCTTTGAATCTTGACAAAATTATGTAGTTGTCAGTATTGTTTCTATGGTTTGTTTTCTCTTCAAGTAGCCCTTGGCACAGACTATAGAAATGCACTTTCATTGAAAGGGGGGTTGCAAAGCTTCCAAGAAATAATGAGTTTCCGAAATACCAGCAAATATTTTTTCACCCAATCTTGATGATACTTGTTGGTAATGATTGGTACTCAAATCCCACTTGGCTCACCCAATTTTGTTCTTCTAGGTTGAAGCGTTCCTTTACAGTAGCAGTTTTTATTTTTAGGTTTCACTCTATTCTCTCCTATATA
>NW_027512045.1:0-18289 GCF_048772815.1 Callospermophilus lateralis | reverse complement strand
AAAATAAAAACTGATACTGTAAACGAACGCTTCAACCTAGAAGAACAAAATTTGGTGAGCCAAATGGGATTTGTGTACTGATCATTTCCAGCAAGTATAATCAAGTTTGGTTGTACAATATTTGCTGGTATTTCGGAAACTCCTTATTTCTTAGAAGCTTGGCAACCCCTCTCAATGAAAGTGCTTTTCCACAGTCTGTGCCTAGGGTTAATTGAAGTGGAAACAAACCATAGAGACAAAACTGTGAAATACATTATTTTCTCAAGTTTCAAAGAGCTACTACAAACCATGTTGGATTTGATTTCCCAATTCATCTATCTATATAGGGAAGAACAGAGTGAAACGTAAATATAAAAACTGCTACAGTAGACGAACGCTTAGTACTAGAAGAACAAAATTTGGTGAACCAGGTGGGATTTGTGTACTGATCATTACCACCAAGTATCATCAAGTTTGGGTAAAAAAATATTTGCTGGTATTTGGAAAACTCGTTATTTCTTAGAAGCTTGGCAACCCCTCTCAATGAAAATGCTTTTCCACAGTCTGTGCCTAGGGCTACTTGAAGAGGACACAAACCATAGAGACAAAACTGAGAACTACTTTATTTTTTCATGTTTCAAAGAGCTACTACAAACCATGTTGGATTTACAGTTAAAAATTCATCTATCTATATAGGAGAGAACAGAGGGAAACATAAGTATAAAAACTGCTCCTGTAGACGAACGCTTAAACCTAGAAAAACAAAATTTGGTGAGCCAAGTGGGATTTGTGTACTGATCATTACCACCAAGTATCATCAAGATTGGGTGAAAAAATATTTGCTGGTATTTTGGAAACTCGTTATTTCTTAGAAGCTTGGCAAGCCCTCCAAATGAAAGTGCTTTTGCAGAGTCTGTGCCAAGGGCTACTTGAAGAGGAAACAAACCATAGAGACAAAACTGAGAACTCCTTTTTTTGTGAAGTTTCAAAGTGCTACTACAAACCATGTTGGATTTAGAGTTCCAAATTCATCTATGTATATAATAGAGAACAGAATTAAACCTACATATAAAAACTGCTACTGTTGACGAAAGCTTCAACGTAGAAGAACACAATTTGGTCAGCCAAGTGGGATTTTTGTACTGATCATTACCACCAAGTATAATCAAGTTTGGGTGAAAAATATTTGCTGATATATCGGAAACTCCTTATTTCTTAGAACCTTGCCATCCCCTCTCAATGAAAATGCTTTTCCAGAGTCTGTGCCTAGGGCTACTTGTAGTGGAAACAAAAGATAGAGACAAAACTGAGAAATACTTTATTTTCTCAACTTTCGAAGAGCTACTACAAACCATGTTGGATTTAGAGTTCCAAATTCATCTATCTATATAGGCAGAACAGAGTGAAACGTAAATATAAAAACTGCTACAGTAGACGAACACTTAAACTTAGAAGAACAAAATTTGGTGAGCCAAGTGGGATTTGTGTACTGATCATTACCAATAAGTATCATCAAGATTGGGTGAAAAAATATTTGCTGGTATTCCGGAACCTCGTTATTTCTTAGAAGCTTGGCAACCCCTCTCAATGAAAGTGGTTTTCCACAGTCTGTGCCTAGGGCTACTTGAAGAGGAAACAAACCATAGGGACAAAACTGAGAACTCCTTTATTTTGTGAACTTTCAAAGAGCTACTACAAACCATGTTGGATTTAGTGTTCCATATTCATCTATCTATATAGGAGAGAACAGAGTGAAACCTATAAATAAAAACTGCTACTGTAAACGAACGCTTCAACCTAGAAGAACAAAATTTGGTGAGCCAAGTGGGATTGGTGTACTCGTCATTACCACCACGTATCATCAATATTGGGTGAAAAAATTTTTACTGGTATTTCGGAAATTCGTAATTTCTTGGAAGCTTTGCAAACCCTTTCAATGAAAGTGCTTTTCCACAGTCTGTGCCTAGGGTTACTTGAAGTCGAAACAAACCATAGAGACAAAACTGAGAAATACTTTATTTTCTCAAATTTCAAAGAGCTACTACAAACCAGGTTGGATTTGGATTTCCAAATTCATCTATCTATATAGGGAAGAACAGAGTGAAACGTAAATATAAAAACTGCTACAGTAGACGAACGCTGAATACTAGAAGAGCAAAACTTGGTGAGCCAGGTGGGATTTGTGTACTGATCATTACCACCAAGTATCATCAAGATTGGGTGAAAAAACATTTGCTGGTATTTGGAAAACTCGTTATTTCTTAGAAGATTCGCAACCCCTCTCAATGAAAATGCTTTTCCACAGTCTGTGCCTAGGACAACTTGAAGAGGACACAAACCATAGAGATAAAATTGAGAACTACTTTATTTTGTCAAGTTTCAAAGAGATACTACAAACTATGTTGGATTTAGAGTTCCAAATTCATCTATCTATATAGGAGAGAACAGAGGGAAACCTTAAAATAAAAACTGCTACTGTAAACGAACGCTTCAACCTTGAAGAACAAAATTTGGTGAGCCAAGTGGGATTTGTGTACTTGTCATTACCACCACGTATCATCAAGATTGTGTGAAAAAATATTTGCTGGTATTTCGGAAACTCGTAATTTCTTGGAAGCTTGGCAACCCCTCTCAATGAAAGTGCTTCTCCACAGTCTGTGTCTAGGGCTACTTGACGAGGAAACAAACCATAGAGACTAAACTGAGAACTCATTTATTTTGTCAAGTTTTAAAGAGCTACTACAAACCATGTTGGATTTAGAGTTCCAAATTCATCTATCTACATAGGAGAGAACAGAGTGAATCCTAAGTATAAAAACTGCTCCTGTAGACGAACGCTTAAACCTAGAAGAACAAAATTTGGTGAGCCAAGTGGGATTTGTGTACTGATCATTACCAATAAGTATCATCAAGATTGGGTGAAAAAATATTTGCTGGTATTTCTTAAACTCGTTATTTCTAGAAGCTTGGCAACCCCTCTCAATGAAAGTGCTTTTGCAGAGTCTGTGCCAAGGGCTACTTGAAAAGGAAACAAACCATAGAGACAAAACTGAGAACTCCTTTTTTTGTCAAGTTTCAAAGTGCTACTACAAACCATGTTGGATTTAGAGTTCCAAATTCATCTATGTATATAACAGAGAACAGAGTGAAACCTACAGATAAAAACTGCTACTGTAGACGAAATCTTCAACGTAGAAGAACACAATTTGGTCAGCCAAGTGGGATTTTTGTACTGATCATTACCACCAAGTATAATTAAGTTTGGGTGAAAAATATTTGCTGATATATAGGAAACTCCTTATTTCTTAGAAGCTTGGCAACCCCTCTCAATGAAAATGCTTTTCCAGAGTCTGTGCCTAGGGCTACTTGAAGTGGAAACAAACCATAGAGACAAAACTGAGAAATTCTTTATTTTCTCAAGTTTCGAAGAGCTACTACAAACCATGTTTGATTTAGAGTTCCAAATTCATCTATCTATATGGGGGAGAACAGAGTGAAACGTTAATATAAAAACTGCTACAGTAGACGAACGCTTAAACTTAGAAGAACAAAATTTGGGGATCCAAGTGGGATTTGTGTACTGATCATTACCACCAATTATCATCAAGATTGGGTGAAAAAATATTTGCTGGTATTCCGGAATCTCGTTATTTCTTAGAAGCTTGGCAACCCCTCTCAATGAAAGTGGTTTTCCACAGTCTGTGGCTAGGGCTACTTGAAGAGGAAACAAACCATAGGGACAAAACTGAGAACTCCTTTATTTTGTGAAGTTTCAAAGAGCTACACAAACCATGTTGGATTTAGTGTTACATAGTCATCTATCTATATAGGAGAGAACAGAGTGAAACCTATAAATAAAAATTGCTACTGTAAACGAACGCTTCAACCTAGAAGAACAAAATTTGGTGAGCCAAGTGGGATTGGTTTACTCGTCATTACCACCACGTATCATCAATATTGGGTAAAAAAATTTTTTCTGGTATTTCGGAAATTCGTAATTTCTTGGAAGCTGTGCAAACCCTTTCAATGAAAGTGCTTTTCCACAGTCTCTGCTTAGGGCTACTTGAAAAGGAAACAAACCATAGAGACAAAACTGAGAACTCCTTTATTTTGTCAAGTTTCAAAGAGCTACTACAAACCATGTTGGATTTAGAGTTCCAAATTCATCTATCTACATAGGAGAGAACAGAGTGAAACCTAAGTATTAAAACTGCTCCTGTAGACGAACGCTTAAACCTAGAAGAACAAAATTTGGTGAGCCAAGTGGGATTTGTGTACTGATCATTACCACCAAGTATCATCAAGATTGGGTGAAAAAATATTAGCTGGTATTTCTTAAACTCGTTAATTCTTAGAAGCTTGGCAACCCCTCTCAATGAAAGTGCTTTTCCACAGTCTGTGCCTAGGGTTACTTGAAGTGGAAACAAACCATAGACACAAAACTGAGAAATACTTCATTTTCTCAAGTTTCAAAGAGCTACTACAAACCATGTTGGATTTAGATATCAAAATTCATCTATCTATATAGGGAAGAACAGAGTGAAACGTAAATATAAAAACTGCTACAGTAGACGAACGCTTAATACTAGAAGAACAAAATTTGGTGAGCCAGCTGGGATTTGTGTACTGATCATTACCACCAAGTATCATCAAGTTTGGGTGAAAAAATATTTGCTGGTATTTGGAAAACTCGTTATTTCTTAGAAGCTTGGCAACCCCTCTCAATGAAAATGCTTTTCCACAGTCTGTGCGTAGGACTACTTGAAGAGGAAACAAACCATAGAGACAAAACTGAGAACTAGTTTATTTTGTCAAGTTTCAAAGAGCTACTACAAACCATGTTGGATTTAGAGTTCCAAATTCATCTATCAACATAGGAGAGAACAGAGGGAAACCTTAAAATAAAAACTGCTACTGTAAACGAACGCTTCAACCTTGAAGAACAAAAATTGGTTGAGCCAAGTGGGATTTGTGTACTTGTCATTACCACCACGTATCATCAAGATTGTGTGAAAAAATATTTGCTGGTATTTTGGAAACTCGTAATTTCTTGGTAGCTTGGCAACCCCTCTCAATGAAAGTGCTTCTCCACAGTCTGTGTCTAGGGCTACTTGAAGAGGAAACAAACCATAGAGACTAAACTGAGAACTCATTTATTTTGTCAAGTTTTAAAGAGCTACTACAAACCATGTTGGATTTAGAGTTCCAAATTCATCTATCTACATAGGAGAGAACAGAGTGAAACCTAAGTATAAAAACTGCTCCTGTAGACGAACGCTTAAACCTAGAAGAACAAAATTTGGTGAGCCAAGTGGGATTTGTGTACTGATCATTACCACCAAGTATCACCAAGATTGGGTGAAAAAATATTTGCTGGTATTTCTTAAACTCGCTATTTCTTAGAAGCTTGGCAACCCCTCTCAATGAAAGTGGTTTTCCAGAGTCTGTGCCAAGGGCTACTTGAAGAGGAAACAAACCATAGAGACAAAACTGAGAACTCCTTTTTTTTGTCAAGTTTCAAAGTGCTACTACAAACCATGTTGGATTTAGAGTTCCAAATTCATCTATGTATATAATAGAGAACAGAGTGTAACCTACATATAAAAACTGCTACTGTAGACGAAAGCTTCAACGTAGAAGAACACAATTTGGTCAGCCAAGTGGGATTTTTGTACTGATCATTACCACCAAGTATAATCAAGTTTGGGTGAAAAATATTTGCTGGTATTTCGGAAAATCCTTATTTCTTAGAAGCTTGGCAACCCCTCTCAATGAAAATGCTTTTCCAGAGTCTGTGCCTAGGGCTACTTGAAGTGGAAACAAACCATAGAGACAAAACTGAGAAATACTTTATTTTCTCAAGTTTCGAAGAGCTACTACAAACCATGTTGGATTTGGAGTTCCAAATTCAACTATCTATATAGGAGAGAACAGAGTGAAACGTAAATATAAAAACTGCTACAGTAGACGAACGCTTAAACTTAGAAGAACAAAATTTGGTGAGCCAAGTGCGATTTGTGTACTGATCATTACCACCAAGTATCATCAAGATTGTGTGAAAAAATATTTGCTGGTATTCCGGAATCTCGTTATTTCTTAGAAGCTTGGCAACTCCTCTCAATGAAAGTGGTTGTCCACAGTCTGTGAGTAGGGCTACTTGAAGAGGAAACAAACCATAGGGACAAAACTGAGAACTCATTTATTTTGTCAAGTTTTAAAGAGCTACTACAAACCATGTTGGATTTAGAGTTCCAAATTCATCTATCTACATAGGAGAGAACAGAGTGAATCCTAAGTATAAAAACTGCTCCTGTAGACGAACGCTTAAACCTAGAAGAACAAAATTTGGTGAGCCAAGTGGGATTGGTGTACTCGTCATTACCAACACGTATCATCAATATTGGGTGAAAAAATTTTTGCTGGTATTTCGGAAATTTGTAATTTCTTGGAAGCGTGGCAAACCCTTTCAATAAAAGTGCTTTTCCACAGTCTCTGCTTAAGGCTACTTGAAAAGGAAACAAACCATAGAGACAAAACTGAGAACTACTTTATTTTTTCAAGTTTCAAATAGCTACTACAATCCATGTTGTATTTAGAGTTCCAAATTCATCTATCTATATAAGAGAGAACAGAGGGAAACCTACATATAAAAACTGCTACTGTAGACGAAAGCTTCAACGTAGAAGAACACAATATGGTCAGCCAAGTGGGACTTGTGTACTGATCGTTACCACCAAGTATCATCAAGATTGGGTGAAAAAATATTTGCTGGTATTCCGGAACCTCGTTATTTCTTAGAAGATTGGCAACCCCTCTCAATGAAAGTGGTTTTCCACAGTCTGTGCCTAGGGCTACTTGAAGAGGAAACAAACCATAGGGACAAAACTGAGAACTCCTTTATTTTGTGAAGTTTCAAAGAGCTACTACAAACCATGTTGGATTTAGTGTTCCATATTCATCTATCTATATAGGAGAGAACAGAGTGAAACCTATAAATAAAAATTGCTACTGTAAACGAACGCTTCAACCTAGAAGAACAAAATTTGGTGAGCCAAGTGGGATTGGTGTACTCGTCATTACCACCACGTATCATCAATATTGGGTGAAAAAATTTTTACTGGTATTTCGGAAATTCGTAATTTCTTGGAAGCTTTGCAAACCCTTTCAATGAAAGTTCTTTTCCACAGACTGTGCCTAGGGTTACTTGAAGTCGAAACAAACCATAGAGACAAAACTGAGAAATACTTTATTTTCTCAAATTTCAAAGAGCTACTACAAACCATGTTGGATTTGGATTTCCAAATTCATCTATCTATATAGGGAAGAACAGAGTGAAATGTAAATATAAAAACTGCTACAGTAGACGAACGCTTAATACTAGAAGAACAAAACTTGGTGAGCCAGGTGGGATTTGTGTACTGATCATTACCACCAAGTATCATCAAGATTGGGTGAAAATATATTTGCTGGTATTTGGAAAACTCGTTATTTCTTAGAAGCTTGGCAACCCCTCTCAATGAAAATGCTTTTCCACAGTCTGTGCCTAGGGCAACTTGAAGAGGACACAAACCATAGAGACAAAACTGAGAACTACTTTATTTTGTCAAGTTTCAAAGAGCTACTACAAACTATGTTGGATTTAGAGTTCCAAATTCATCTATCTATATAGGAGAGAACAGAGGAAAACCTTAAAATAAAAACTGCTACTGTAAACGAACGCTTCAACCTTGAAGAACAAAATTTGGTGAGCCAAGTGGGATTTGTGTACTTGTCATTACCACCACGTATCATCAAGATTGTGTGAAAAAATATTTGCTGGTATTTCGGAAACTCGTAATTTCTTGGAAGCTTGGCAACCCCTCTCAATGAAAGTGCCTCTCCACAGTCTGTGTCTAGGGCTACTTGAAGAGGAAACAAACCATAGAGACTAAACTGAGAACTCATTTACTTTGTCAAGTTTTAAAGAGCTACTACAAACCATGTTGGATTTAGAGTTCCAAATTCATCTATCTACATAGGAGAGAACAGAGTGAAACCTAAGTATAAAAACTGCTCCTGTAGACGAACGCTTAAACCTAGAAGAACAAAATTTGGTGAGCCAAGTGGGATTTGTGTACTGATCATTACCAATAAGTATCATCAAGATTTCGTGAAAAAATATTTGCTGGTATTTCTTAAACTCGTTATTTCTAGAAGCTTGGCAACCCCTCTCAATGAAAGTGCTTTTGCAGTGTCTGTGCCAAGGGCTACTTGAAGAGGAAACAAACCATAGAGACAAAACTGAGAACTCCTTTTTTTATCAAGTTTCAAAGTGCTACTACAAACCATGTTGGATTTAGAGTTCCAAATTCATCTATGTATATAATGGAGAACAGAGTGAAACCTACATATAAAAACTGCTACTGTAGACGAAAGCTTCAACGTAGAAGAACACAATTTGGTCAGCCAAGTGGGATTTTTGTACTGATCATTACCACCAAGTATAATCAAGTTTGGGTGAAAAATATTTGCTGATATATAGGAAACTCCTTATTTCTTAGAAGCTTGGCAACCCCTCTCAATGAAAATGCTTTTCCAGAGTCTGTGCCTAGGGCTACTTGAAGTGGAAACAAACCATAGAGACAAAACTGAGAAATTCTTTATTTTCTCAAGTTTCGAAGAGCTACTACAAACCATGTTTGATTTAGAGTTCCAAATTCATCTATCTATATAGGGGAGAACAGAGTGAAACGTAAATATAAAAACTGCTACAGTAGACGAACGCTTAAACTTAGAAGAACAAAATTTGGGGAGCCAAGTGCGATTTGTGTACTGATCATTACCACCAATTATCATCAAGATTGGGTGAAAAAATATTTGCTGGTATTCCGGAATCTCGTTATTTCTTAGAAGCTTGGCAACCCCTCTCAATGAAAGTGGTTTTCCACAGTCTGTGCCTAGGGCTACTTGAAGAGGAAACAAACCATAGGGACAAAACTGAGAACTCCTTTATTTTGTGAAGTTTCAAAGAGCTACACAAACCATGTTGGATTTAGTGTTCCATATTCATCTATCTATATAGGAGAGAACAGAGTGAAACCTATAAATAAAAATTGCTACTGTAAACGAACGCTTCAACCTAGAAGAACAAAATTTGGTGAGCCAAGTGGGATTGGTGTACTCGTCATTACCACCACGTATTATCAATATTGGGTGAAAAAATTTTTTCTGGTATTTCGGAAATTCGTAATTTCTTGGAAGCTTTGCAAACCCTTTCAATGAAAGTGCTTTTCCACAGTCTCTGTTAGGGCTACTTGAAAAGGAAACAAACCATAGAGACAAAACTGAGAACTCCTTTATTTTGTCAAGTTTCAAAGAGCTACTACAAACCATGTTGGATTTAGAGTTCCAAATTCATCTATCTACGTAGGAGAGAACAGAGTGAAACCTAAGTATAAAAACTGCTCCTGTAGACGAACGCTTAAACCTAGAAGAACAAAATTTGGTGAGCCAAGCGGCGAATTGTGTACTGATCATTACCACCAAGTATCATCAAGATTGGGTGAAAAAATATTTGCTGGTATTTCTTAAACTCGTTATTTCTTAGAAGCTTGGCAACCCCTCTCAATGAAAGTGCTTTTCCACAGTCTGTGCCTAGGGTTACTTTAAGTGGAAACAAACCATAGAGACAAAACTGAGAAATACTTCATTTTCTCAAGTTTCAAAGAGCTACTACAAACCATGTTGGATTTAGATATCCAAATTCATCTATCTATATAGGGAAGAACACAGTGAAACGTAAATATAAAAACTGCTACAGTAGACGAACGCTTAATACTAGAAGAACAAAACTTGGTGAGCCAGGTGGGATTTGTGTACTGATCATTACCACCAAGTATCATCAAGTTTGGGTGAAAAAATATTTGCTGGTATTTGGAAAACTCGTTATTTCTTAGAAGCTTGGCAACCCCTCTCAATGAAAATGCTTTTCCGCAGTCTGTGCCTAGGGCTACTTGAAGAGGAAACAAACCATAGAGAAAAAACTGAGAACTACATTATTTTGTCAAGTTTCAAAGAGCTACTACAAACCATGTTGGATTTAGAGTTCCAAATTCATCTATCAATATAGGAGAGAACAGAGGAAAACCTTAAAATAAAAACTGCTACTGTAAACGAACGCTTCAACCTTGAAGAACAAAATTTGGTGAGCCAAGTGGGATTTGTGTACTTGTCATTACCACCACGTATCATCAAGATTGTGTGAAAAAATATTTGCTGGTATTTCGGAAACTCGTAATTTCTTGGAAGCTTGGCAACCCCTCTCAAAAAAGTGCTTCTAAACAGTCTGTGTCTAGGGCTACTTGAAGAGGAAACAAACCATAGAGACTAAACTGAGAACTCATTTATTTTTTCAAGTTTTAAAGAGCTACTACAAACCATGTTGGATTTAGAGTTCCAAATTCAGCTATGTATATAATGGAGAACAGATTGAAACCTACATATAAAAACTGCTACTGTAGACGAAAGCTTCAACGTAGAAGAACACAATTTGGTCAGCCAAGTGGGATTTTTGTACTGATCATTACCACCAAGTATAATCAAGTTTGGGTGAAAAATATTTGCTGATATATAGGAAACTATTTATTTCTTAGAAGCTTGGCAACCCCTCTCAATGAAAATGCTTTTCCAGAGTCTGTGCCTAGGGCTACTTGAAGTGGAAACAAACCATAGAGACAAAACTGAGAAATTCTTTATTTTCTCAAGTTTCGAAGTGCTACTACAAACCATGTTTGATTTAGAGTTCCAAATTCATCTATCTATATAGGGGAGAACAGAGTGAAACATAAATATAAAAACTGCTACAGTAGACGAACGCTTAAACTTAGAAGAACAAAATTTGGGGAGCCAAGTGCGATTTGTGTACTGATCATTACCACCAATTATCATCAAGTTTGGGTGAAAAAATATTTGCTGGTATTCCGGAATCTCGTTATTTCTTAGAAGCTTGGTAACCCCTCTCAATGAAATTGGTTTTCCACAGTCTGTGCCTAGGGCTACTTGAAGAGGAAACAAACCATAGGGACAAAACTGAGAACACCTTTATTTTGTGAAGTTTCAAAGCTACAAAAACCATATTGGATTTAGTGTTCCATATTCATCTATCTATATAGGAGAGAACAGAGTGAAACCTATAAATAAAAATTGCTACTGTAAACGAACGCTTCAACCTAGAAGAACAAAATTTGGTGAGCCAAGTGGGATTGGTGTACTCGTCATTACCACCACGTATCATCAATATTGGGTGAAAAAATTTTTTCTGGTATTTCGGAAATTCGTAATTTCTTGGAAGCTTTGCAAACCCTTTCAATGAAAGTGCTTTTCCACAGTCTCTGCTTAGGGCTACTTGAAAAGGAAACAAAGCATAGAGACAAAACTGAGAACTCCTTTATTTTGTCAAGTTTCAAAGAGCTACTACAAACCATGTTGGATTTAGAGTTCAAAATTCATCTATCTACGTAGGAGAGAACAGAGTGAAACCTAAGTATAAAAACTGCTCCTGTAGACGAACGCTTAAACCTAGAAGAACAAAATTTGGTGAGCCAAGTGGGATTTGTGTACTGATCATTACCACCAAGTATCATCAAGATTGGGTGAAAAAATATTTGCTGGTATTTCTTAAACTCGTTATTTCTTAGAAGCTTGGCAACCCCTCTCAATGAAAGTGCTTTTCCACAGTCTGTGCCTAGGGTTACTTGAAGTGGAAACAAACCATAGAGACAAAATTGAGAAATACTTCATTTTCTCAAGTTTCAAAGAGCTACTACAAACCATGTTGGATTTAGATATCCAAATTCATCTATCTATATAGGGAAGAACACAGTGAAACGTAAATATAAAAACTGCTACAGTAGACGAACGCTTAATACTAGAAGAACAAAATTTGGTGAGCCAGGTGGGATTTGTGTACTGATCATTACCACCAAGTATCATCAAGTTTGGGATAAAAAATATTTGCTGGTATTTGGAAAACTCGTTATTTCTTAGAAGCTTGGCAACCCCTCTCAATGAAAGTGCTTTTCCAGAGTCTGTGCCAAGGGCTACTTGAAGAGGAAACAAACCATAGAGACAAAACTGAGAACTCCTTTTTTTGTCAAGTTTCAAAGTGCTACTACAAACCATGTTGGATTTAGAGTTCCAAATTCATCTATGTATATAATAGAGAACAGAGTGTAACCTACATATAAAAACTGCTACTGTAGACAAAAGCTTCAACGTAGAAGAACACAATTTGGTCAGCCAAGTGGGATTTTTGTACTGATCATTACCACCAAGTATAATCAAGTTTGTGTGAAAAATATTTGCTGGTATTTCGGAAACTCCTTATTTCTTAGAAGCTTGGCAACCCCTCTCAATGAAAGTTCTTTTCCACATTCTGTGCCTAGGGCTACTTGAAGAGGAAACAAACCATAGAGACAAAACTGAGAAATACTTTATTTTCTCAAGTTTCAAAGAGCTACTACAAACCATGTTGGATTTCGAGCTCCAAATTCATCTATCTATATAGGAAAGATCAGAGTGAAACCTAAATATAAAAACTGCTACTGTAGACGAACGCTTAAACCTAGTAGAACAATATTTGGAGAGCCAAGTGGGATTTGTGTACTGATCATTACCACCACGTATCATCAAGACTGGGTGTAAAAATATTTGCTGGTATTTCGGAAACTCGTTATTTCTTGGAAGTTTGGCAACCCCTTTCAATGAAATTGCTTTTCCACAGTCTGTGAATAGGGCTACTTGAAGAGGAAACAAACCATAGAGACAAAACTGATTACTAATTTATTTTGTCAAGTTTCAAAGTGCTACTACAAACCATGTTGGATTTAGAGTTCCAAATTCATCGATCCTTATAAGAGAGAACACACTGAAACCTACATATAAAAACTGCTACTGTAGACGAAAGCTTCAACCTAGAAGAACACATTTTGGTCAGCCAAGTGGGATTTGTGTACTGATCATTACCACCAAGTATCATCAAGTTGGGTGAAAAATATTTGCTGGTATTTCGGAAACTCCTTATTTCTTAGAAGCTTGGCAACCCCTCTCAATGAAAGTGCTTTTCCACAGTCTGTGCCAAGGGCTACTTGAAGAGGAAACAAAACATAGACACAAAACTGAGACTCCTTTATTTTCTCAGGTTTCAAAGAGCTACTACAAACTATGTCGGATTTAGAGTTCCCAATTCATCTATCTATATAGGAGAGAACAGATGGAAACCTAAAAATAAAACTGCTACTGTAAACGAATGCTTTCAACATAGAAGAACTAAATTTGGTGAGCCATGTGGGAATTGTGTACTTGTCATTACCACCACGTATCATCAAGATTGGGTGTAAAAATATTTGCTGGTATTTCGGAATCTCATTATTTCTTGAAGTTTGGCAACCCCTTTAAATGAAATTGCTTTTCCACAGTCTGTGAATAGGGCTACTTGAAGAGGAAACAAACCATAGAGACAAAACTGAGGACTAATTTATTTTGTCAAGTTTCAAGTGCTACTACAAACCATGTTGGATTTAGAGTTCCAAATTCATCTATCAATATAGGAGAGAACAGAGGAAAACCTTAAAATAAAACTGCTACTGTAAACGAACGCTTCAACCTTGAAGAACAAAATTTGGTGAGCCAAGTGGGATTTGTGTACTTGTCATTACCACCACGTATCATCAAGATTGTGTGAAAAAATATTTGCTGGTATTTCGGAAACTCGTAATTTCTTGGAAGCTTGGCAACCCCTCTCAATGAAAGTGCTTCTAAACAGTCTGTGTCTAGGGCTACTTGAAAAGGAAACAAACCATAGAGACTAAACTGAGAACTCATTTATTTTGTCAATTTTTAAAGAGCTACTACAAACCATGTTGGATTTAGAGTTCCAAATTCATCTATGTATATAATGGAGAACACAGTGAAACCTACATATAAAAACTGCTACTGTAGACGAAAGCTTCAACGTAGAAGAACACAATTTGGTCAGAAAAGTGGGATTTTTGTACTGATCATTACCACCAAGTATAATCAAGTTTGTGTGAAAAATATTTGCTGATATATAGGAAACTCCTTATTTCTTAGAAGCTTGGCACCCCTCTCAATGAAAATGCTTTTCCAGAGTCTGTGCCTAGGGCTACTTGAAGTGGAAACAAACCATAGAGACAAAACTGAGAAATTCTTTATTTTCTCAAGTTTCGAAGTGCTACTACAAACCATGTTTGATTTAGAGTTCCAAATTCATCTATCTATATAGGGAGAACAGAGTGAAACATAAATATAAAAACTGCTACAGTAGACGAACGCTTAAACTTAGAAGAACAAAATTTGGTAGCCAAGTGCGATTTGTGTACTGATCATTACCACCAATTATCATCAAGTTTGGGTGAAAAAATATTTGCTGGTATTCCGGAATCTCGTTATTACTTAGAAGCTTGGTAACCCCTCTCAATGAAATTGGTTTTCCACAGTCTGTGCCAAGGGCTACTTGAAGAGGAAACAAACCATAGGGACAAAACTGAGAACACCTTTATATTGTGAAGTTTCAAAATAGCTACACAAACCATGTTGGATTTAGTGTTCCGTATTCATCTATCTATATAGAAGAGAACAGAGTGAAACCTATAAATAAAAATTGCTACTGTAAACGAACGCTTCAACCTAGAAGAACAAAATTTGGTGAGCCAAGTGGGATGTGTACTGATCCTAACCACCAAAATATCATCAAGATTGGGTGAAAAATATTTGCGCGTATTTCGGAAACTCGTAATTTCTTGGAAGCTTGGGACCCCTTTCAGTGAAATTCATCTATCTATATAGAGACAACACAGTGAAACCTAAATATAAAAACTGCTACTGTAGACGAACGTTTCAACCTAGAAGAACAAAATTGGTGAGCCAAGTGGGATTTGTGTACTGATCATACCCCCAAGTATCATCAAGATTGGTTGAAAAATACTTGCTGGTATTTGGAAACTCGTTAATTCTTAGAAGCTTGGCAACACTCTCAATGAAAGTGCTTTTCCACAGTATGTACCAAGGGGCTAATTGAAGATGAAACAAACCACATACGCAAAGAGAGAACTCCTTTATTTTGTCAAGTTTCAAAGAGCTAATACAAACCATGTTGGATTTAGATTTCCAAATTAATCTATCTATATAGGAGAGAACAGAGTGAAACCTAAAAATAAAACTGCTACTGTAGACGAACGCTTCAACCTAGAAGAACAAAATTTGTTAAGCCAAGTGGGATTTATGTACTTGTCATTACCACCAGGTATCATCAAGATTGGGTGAAAAAATATTTGCTGGTATTTCGGAAACTCGTATTTCTTGGAAGCTTGGGAACCCCTTTCAGTGAAAGTTCTTTTCCGCGCTCTCTGCTTAGGGCTACTTGAAGAGGAAACAAATCATAGAGAATAAACTCTTTGTTTTGTCAAGTTTCAAAAAGCTATACAAACCATGTTGGATTTAGAGTTCCAAATTCATCTATCTATATACGAGAGAACAGAGTGAAACCTAAATATAAAAACTGCTACTGTAGTCGAACCCTTAAACCAAGAAGAACAAAATTTGGTGAGCCTAGTGGGAATTGTGTACTCATCATTACCTCCAAGTATCATCAAGTTTGGGGCGAAAAAATATTTGCTGGTATTTCAGGAAACTCGTTAATTCGTAGAAGATTGGCAACCCCTCTCAATGAAAGTGCTTTTCCACAGTCTGTGCTAGGGCTACTTGAAGAGGAAACAAACCATAGAGACAAAACTGTGAAAACTGTGAACTCCTTTATTTTGTCAAGTTTCAAAGAGCTACCACAAACCATGTTGTATTTAGAGTTCCAAATTCATCTATCTATATAGGAGAGAACAGAGGGAAACCTAAAAATAAAAACTGCTACTGTAAACGAACGCTTCAACCTAGAAGAACAAAATTTGGTGAGCCATGTGGGATTTGTGTACTTGTCATTACTAGAATGTATCATCAAGATTGCTTGAAAAATATTTGCTGGTGTTTCGTAAACTCGTTATTTCTTGGAAGCTTGGCAACCCCTTTCAATAAAAGTGATTTCCACAGTCTGTGCCTAGGGCTACTTGAAGAGAAAACAAACCGTAGAGACTAAACTGAGAACTCTTTTATTTTGTCAAGTTTCAAAGAGCTACTACAAACCATGTTGGATTTAGAGTTCCAAATTCATCTATCTATATAGGAGAGCACAGTGTGAAACCTAAAAATAAAAACTGCAACTGTAGACGAACGCTTCAACCTAGAAGAACAAAATTTGGTGAGCCAAGTGGGATTTGTGTACTTGTCATTACCACCAGGTATCATCAAGATTGGGTGAAAAAATCTTTGCTGGTATTTCGGAAACTCGTAATTTCTTGGAAGGCTTGGGAACCCCTTTCAGTGAAAGTGCTATCCACAGTCTCTGCTTAGGGCTACTTGAAGAGGAAACAAATCACAGAGACAAAACTGAGAACTCCTTTATATAGTCAAGTTTCAAAAAGCTACTAGAAACCATGTTGGATTTAGAGTTCCAAATTATCTATCTATATAAGAGAGAACAGAGTGGAAACCTAAATATAAAAACTGCTACTGTACACGAAACGTTTCAACCTAGAAGAACAAAATTTGGTGAGCGAAGTGGGATTTGTGTACTGATCATTACCACCACGTAACATCAAGATTGGGTGAAAAAATATTTGCTGGTATTCGGAAACTCCTTATTTCTTAGAAGCTTTGCAACCCCTCTCAATGAAAGTGCTTTTCCACAGTCTGTGCCTAGGGCTATTTGAAGTGGAAACAAACCATAGAGACAAAACTGAGAAATACTTTATTTTCTCAAGTTTCGAAGAGCTACTACAAACCATGTTGGATTTAGAGTTCCAAATTCATCTATCTATATAGGGGAGAACAGAGTGAAACGTAAATATAAAAACTGCTACAGTAGATGAACGCTTAAACCTAGAAGAACAAAATTTGGTGAGGCAAGTGGGATTTGTGTACTGATCATTACCACCAAGTATCATCAAGATTGGGTGAAAAAAATATTTGCTGGTATTTCCGAATCCGTTATTTATTAGAGCTTGGCAACCCCTTTCAGTGAAAGTGCTTTTCCACAGTCTGTCCCTAGGGCTACTTGAAGAGGAAACAAACCATACAGACTAAACTGAGAACTCCTTTATTTTTTCAAGGTTGAAAGAGCAACTACAAAGCATGTTGGATTTAGAGTTCCAAATTCATCTATCTATATAGGAGAGAACAGAGTGAAACCTAAATATAAAAACTGCTAGTGTAAACGAACGCTTCAACCTAGAAGAAGAAAATTTGGTGAGCCAAGTGGGATTTGTGTACTTGTCATTACCACTATGTATCATCAAGTTTGAGTTAAAAAATATTTGCTGGTATTTAGAAACTGGTAATTTTTTGGAAGCTTGGCAACCCTTTCAATGAAAGTCCTTTTCCACAGTCTCTGCTTAGAGCTACTTGAAGAGGAAACAAACTATAGATACAAAACTTAGAACTACTTTTTTGTCAAGTTTCAAAGAGCTACTACAAACCATGTTGGATTTAGACTTCCAAATTCATCTATCTATATAGGAGAGAACAGAGGGAAACCAAAAAATATAAACTGCTTCTGTAAACGAACGCTTCAACCTAGAAGAACAAAATTTGGTGAGCCAAATGGGATTTGTGTACTGATCATTACCACAAAGTGTCATCAAGATTGGGTGAAAAAATATTTGCTGGTATTTTGGAAACTCGTTAGTTCTAGAAGATTCGCAACCCCTCTCAAGAAAAGTGATTTTCCACAGTCTGTGCCTAGGGCTACTTGAAGAGGAAACAAACCATAGAGACAAAACTGAGTACTCCTTTATTTTGTCAAGTTTCAAAGAGCTACTACAACCCATGTTGGATTTAGAGTTCCAAATTCATCTATCTATATAGAAGAGAACATAGTGAAAACTAAATATAAAAACTGCTAATGTAGACGAACGATTCAACCTGGAAGAACAAAATTTGGTGAGACAAGTGGGACTTTTGTAAGGATCATTACCAGCAAGTATCATCAAGATTGGATGAAAAATATTTTGCTGGTATTTCGGAAACTCGTAATTTCTTGGAAGATTGGCACCCCTTTCAATGAAAGTGCTTTTCCACAGTCTCTGCTTAGGGCTACTTGAAGAGGAAACAAACCATAGACACAAAACTGAGAACTACTTATTTTGTCAAGTTTCAAGAGCTACTACAAACCATGTTGGATTTAGAGTTCCAAATTCATCTATCT
>NW_027512044.1:0-18312 GCF_048772815.1 Callospermophilus lateralis | reverse complement strand
AGCTCTTTGAAACTTGACAAAATTAAGTAGTTCTCAGTTTTGTCTCTATGGTTTGATTCCTCTTCAAGTAGCCCTAGGCACAGACTGTGGAAAAGCACTTTCACTGAAAGGGGTTGCCAAGCTTCCAAGAAATAACGAGTTTCCGAAATACCAGCAAATATTTTTTCACCCAATCTTGATGATACTTGGTGGTAATGATCGGTAAACAAATCCCACATGACTCACCAAATTTTGTTTTTCTAGTTTGAACTTTCGTTTACAGTAGCAGATTATATTTTTAGGTTTCCCGCTGTTCTCTAATATATAGATAGATTAATTTGGAACTCTAAAAACAACATGGTTTGTAGTAACTCTTTGAAACTTGACAAAAAAAATGTAGTTCTCAGTTTTGTCTCTATGATATGTTTCCTCTTCAATCAGCCCTAATAAGTGACTGTGGAAAAGCACTTTCATTGAAAGGGGTTGCCAATCTTTCAGGAAATTACGAGTTTCCGAAATACCAGCAAATATTTTTTCACCCAATCTTGATGCTACGTGGTGGTAATGATCAGTACACAAATCCCACTTGGTTCACCAAATTGTGTTCTTCTAGGTTGAAGGGTTCGTCTACAGTAGCAGTTTTTATATTTAGGTTTCGGTCTGTTCTCTCATATATAGATAGATGAATTTGGAACTCTAAATCCAACATGGTTTGTAGTAGCTCTTTTAAACTTGAGAAAATAAAGGAGTTCTCAGTTTTTTCTCTATGGTTTGTTTCCGCTTCAAGTAGCCTTAGGCACAGACTGTGGAAAAGCACGTTCATTGAAAGGGGTGCCAAGCTTCCTAGAAATTACAAGTTTCCGAAATACCAGCAATTATTTTTTCACCCAATCTCCATGATACGTGGTGGTAGTGATCAGTACACAAATCCCACTTGGCTCACCAAATTTTGTTCTAGGTTGAAGCGTTCGTCTACTGTTGCAGTATTTATATGTAGGTTTCACTCTGTTCTCTCTTATATAGATAGATGAATTTGGAACTGTAAATCCAGCATGGTTTGTAGTAGCTCTTTGAAACTTGACAAATAAAGGAGTTCTCAGTTTTGTCTCTATGATTTGTTTCCTCTTCAAGTAACCCTAAGCAGAGACTGTGGAAAAGCACTTTCATTGAGAGGGGTTGCCAAGCTTCTAAGAAATAACGAGTTTCCGAAATACCAGCAATTTTTTTTTTACCCAATCTTGATGATACGTGGTGGTATTGATCAGTACACAAATCCCACTTCGCTCACCAAATTTTGTTATTCTAGGTTGAAGCGTTCGTCTACTGTAGCAGTATTTATATGTAGGTTACACTCTGTTCTCTCTTATATAGATAGATGAATTTGGAACTCTAAATCCAGCATGGTTTGTAGTAGCTCTTTGAAACTTGTCAAAATAATGTAGTTCTCAGTTTTGTCTCTACTGTTTGTTTCCTCTTCAAGTAGCCCTAGAAACAGACTGTGGAAAAGCACTTTCATTGAAAGGGGTTGCCATGCTTCCAAGAAATAAGGAGATTCCGAAATACCAGTAAATATTTTTTCACCCAATCTTGATGATACTTGGTGGTAATGATAGGTACACAATTCCCACTTGGCTCACCAAATTTTGTTCTTCTAGTTTGAAGCGTTCATTTACAGTAGCAATTTATATTTTTAGGTTGCACTCGGTTGTCACCTATATAGATAGATAAATTTGGAACTCTAAATCCAACATGATTTGTAGTAGCTCTTTGAAACTTGAAAAATAAAGGAGATCTCAGTTTTGTCTCTATGATTTGTTTTCTCTTGAAGTAGCCCTAGGAACAGACTTTTAAAAAGCACTTTCATTGAGAGGGGTTGCCAAGCTTCTAAGAAATAACGAAGTTCCGAAATACTAGCAAATATTTTTAAACCCAATCTAGATGATACTTGGTGGTAATGATCAGTAAACAAGTCTCACTTTGCTCATCAAATTTTTTTCTTCTAGGTTGAAACGTTCGTCTACAGTAGCAGTTTTTATATTTAGGTTTTCCTTTGTTCTCTCCTATATAGATAGATGAATTTGGAACTCTAAATCCAACATGGTTTGTAGTAGCTCTCTGAAACTTGACAAAAAAAGTATATCTCAGTTTTATCTCTATGATTTGTTTCCTCTTCAAGTAATCCTAAGCAAAGACTCTGGAAAAGCATTTTCATTGAAAGGGGTTGCCAATCTTCCAAGAAATTATGAGTTTCCGAAATACCAACAAATATTTTTTCACCCAATCTTGATGATCCGTGGTGGTAATGACAAGTACACAAATTGCACTAGGCTCACCAAATTTTGTTCTTCTAGGTTTAAGTGTTCGTTTACAGTAGCAGTTTTTATTTTTAGGTTTCAGTTTGTTCTCTGCTATATAGATAGATGAATTTGGAACTCTAATTCCAACATGGTTTGTAGTAGCTCTTTGAAACTTGACAAAATAAAGGAGTTCTCAGTTTTGTCTCTATGGTTGTTTCCTCTTCAAGTAGCCCTAGGCACAGACTGTGGAAAAGCACTTTCATTGAGAGTGGTTGCCAATCATCCAAGAAATTATGAGTTTCCGAAATACCAAGAAATATTTTTTCACCCAATCTTCATGATACGTGGTGGTAGTGATCAGTACACAAATCCCACTAGACTCACCAAATTTTTTTCTAGGTTGAAGCGTTCATCTACTGTTGCAGTATTTATATGTAGCTTTCACTCTGTTCTCTCTTATATTTATAGATGAATTTGGAACTCTAAATCCAACATGGTTTGTATTAGCTCTTTGAAACTTTAAAAAATAAAGTAGTTCTCAATTTTGTCTCTAAGGTTTGTTTCCTCTTCAAGTAGCCCTATGCACAGAGTGTGGAAAAGCACTGTCATTGAAAGTGGTTGCCAAGCTTCAGATAATTACGAGTTTCGTAATACCAGCAAATATTTTTTCACCCAAACTTGATGATACGTGGTGGTAATGACAAGTACACAAATCTCACTTGGCTCACCAAATTTTGTTCTTCTAGGTTGAAGCGTTCGTTTACAGTAGCAGTTTTTATTTTTAGGTTTCACTTTGTTCTCTCCTATATAGATAGATGAATTTGGAACTCTAAATCCAACGTGGTTTGTAGTAGCTCTTTGAAACTTGACCAAAAAAAAGTAGTTCTCAGTTTTGTCTCTATGATTTGTTTTTTCTTCAAGTAGCCCTAAGCAGAGACTGTGGAAAAGCACTTTCATTGAAAGGGGTTGCCAAGCTTCCTAGAAATTACGAGTTTCCGAAACACCAACAAATATTTTTTCACCCAATCTTCATGATACGTGGTGGTCATGATCAGTACACAAATCCCACTTGGCTCAACAAATTCTGTTCTTCTAGGTTGAAGCGTTCGTCTACTGTAGCAGTATTTATATGTAGGTTTCACTCTGTTCTCTCTTATATAGATACATGAATTTGGAACTCTAAATCCAGCATGGTTTGTACCTGCTCTTTGAAACTTGAAAAAATAAAAAAGTTCTCAGTTTTGTCTCTATGGTTTGTTTCCACTTCAAGTAGCCCTAGGCAGAGACTGTGGAAAAGCACTTTCATTGAGAGAGGTTGCAAAGCTTCTAAGAAATAACGAGTTTCTGAAATACCAGCAAATATTTTTTGACCCAACCTTGATGATACTTGGTTGTAATGATGAGTACACAAATCCCACTTGGCTCACCAAATTTTGTTCTTCTATGTTGAAACGTTCTTCTACAGTAGTAGGTTTTATATTTAGGCTTCACTCTGTTCTCTCCTATATCGATAGATAAATTTGGAACGCTAAATCCAACATGGTTTATAGTAGCTCTTTCCAACTTGACAAAATAAAGTAGTTCTCAGTTTTGTCTCTATGGTTTGTTTCCTCTTCAAGTAGCCCTAATCACAGACTGTGGAAAAGGACGTTCATTGAAAGGGGTGCCACGCTTCCTGGAAATTACGAGTTTCCGAAATACAAACAAAGATTTTTTAACCCAATCTTCATGATCCTGGTGGTAATGATCAGTACACAAATCCCACTTGGCTCACCAAATTGTGTTCTTCTAGGTTGAAGCGTTCGTCTACTGTAGCAGTATTTATATGTAGGTTTCACTCTGTTCTCTCTTATAATGATAGATGAATTTGGAACATAAATCCAACATGGTTTGTAGTAGCTCTTTGAAACTTGACAAAATAATGTAGTTCTCAGTTTTGTTTCTACTGTTTGTTTCTCTTCAAGTAGCCCTAGGCACAGACTGTGGAAAAGCACTTTCATTGAAAGGGTTTGCCAAGCTTCCAAGAAATAACAAGTTTCGGAAATACCAGAAAATATGTTTTCACCTAATCTTGATGATACTTGGTGGTAATGATAGGTACACAATTCCCACTTGGCTCACCAAATTTTGTTCTTCTAGTTTGAAGCGTTCGTTTACAGTAGCAGTTTATAATTTTAGGTTTCCCTCTGTTCTCTCCTATATAGATAGATGAATTAGGAACTCTAAATCCAACATGGTTTTTAGTAGCTCTTTGAAACTTGACAAAAAAAGTAGTTCTCAGTTTTGTCTCTATGATTTGTTTCCTCTTCAAGTAGCCCTAAGCAGAGACTGTTTAAAAGCACTTTCATTGAATGGGTTGCCAAGCTTCCAAAAAATTACGAGTTTCCGAAATACCAGCAAATATATTTTCACCCAATCTTGATGATACGTGGTGGTAATGACAAGTACACAAATCCCACTTGGCTCACCTAATTGTGTTCTTGTAGGTTGAAGCGTTCGTCTACAGTAGCATTTTTTATATGTAGGTTTCTCTCTGTTCTCTCCTATATCGATAGATGAATTTGGATCTCTAAATCCAACATGGTTTGTAGTAGCTCTTTGACACTTGACAAAATAAAGGAATTCTCAGTTTTGTCTCTATGGTATGTTTCCTCTTCAAGTAGCCCTAGGCACAGACTTTTAAAAAGCACTTTCATTGAGAGTTGTTGCCAAGCTTCTAAGAAATAACGAGTTTCCGAAATACCAGTAACTATTTTTTCACCCAATCAAGATGATACGTGGTGGTAATGATCAGTACACAAATCCCACTTGGCTCCCCTAATTGTGTTCTTGTAGGTTGAAGCGTTCGTATACAGTACCAGTTTTTATATTTAGGTTTCCCGCTGTTCTCTCCTATATCGATAGATGAATTTGGAACACTAAATCCAACATGGATGTAGTAACTCTTTGAAACTTGACAAATATAGTCGTTCTCAGTTTTGTCTCTATGGTTTGTTGCCTCTTCAAGTAGCCCAAGGCACAGACTGTGGAAAAGCACTCTAATTGAGAGAGGTTGCCAACTTCTAAGAAATAACGAGTTTCCGAAATACCAGCAAATATTTTTTCACCTAATCTTGATGATACCTTGTGGTAATGATAGGTACACAATTCCCACTTGGCTCACCAAATTTTGTTCTTCTAGTTTGAAGCGTTCGTTTACAGTAGCAGTTTATATTTTTAGGTTTCCCTCTATTCTCTCCTATATAGATAGATGAATTAGGAACTCTAAATCCAACACGGTTTTTAGTAGCTCTTTGAAACTTGACAAAAAAAAGTAGTTCTCAGTTTTGTCTCTATGATTTGTTTCCTCTTCAAGTAGCCCTAAGCAGAGACTGTTTAAAAGCACTTTCATTGAATGGGTTGATAAGCTTCCAAGAAATTACGAGTTTCCGAAATACCAGCAAATATATTTTCACCCAATCTTGATAATACGTGGTGGTAATGATCAGTACACAAATCCCACTTTGCTCACCAAATTGTGTTCTTCTAGGTGGAAGCGTTCGTCTACTGTAGCAGTATTTATATTAAGGTTTCACTCTGTTTTCTCTTATATAGATAGATGAATTTGGAACTCTAAATCCAACATGGTTTCTAGTAGCTCTTTGTAACTTGACAAAATAGAAAAGTTCTCATTTTGTCTCTATGGTTTGTTTCCTCTTCAAGTAGCCCTAGGCACAAACTGTGGAAAAGCACTTTGATTGAGAGGGGTGGCCAAGCTTCTAAGAAATAACGATTTTCCGAAATACCAGCAAATATTTTTTCACCCAATCTTGATGATACATGGTGGTAATGATCAGTAAAAAAATCCCAATTGGCTCACCAAATTTTGTTCTACTTGGTTGAGGCGGTTGTCTACAGTAGCAATTTTTATGTTTAGGTTTCCCTCTGTTCTCTCCTATATAGATAGATGAATTTGGAACTCTAAATCCATCATGGTTTGTAGTAGCTCTTTGAAACTTGACAAAAAAAAAGTAGTTCTCAGTTTTGTCTCTAAGGTTTGTTTCCTCTTCAAGTAGCTCTAGGCACAGACTGTGGAAAAGCACTTTCATTGAAAGGGGTGGCCAAGCTTCCAAGAAATAACGAGTTTCTGAAATACCAGAAAATATTTTTTCACCCAATCTTGATGATACGTAGTGGTAATGACAAGTACACAAATATCACTTGCCTCACCAAATTGTGTTCTTTTAGGTTGAAGCGTTCGTTTACAGTAGCAGTATTTATTTTTGGGTTTCACTTTGTTCTCTTCGATATAGATAGATGAATTTGGAACTCTAAATCCAACATGGTTTGTATTAGCTCTTTGAAACTTGACAAAATAAAGTAGTTCTCAGTTTTGTCTGCATGGTTTGTTTTCTCTTCAAGTAGCCCTAGGCACAGACTGTGGAAAAGCACTTTCAATGTGAGGGGTTGCCAAGCTTCTAAGAAATAACGATTTTCTGAAATACCAGCAAATATTTTTTCTCCCAAACTTGATGATACTTGGCGGTAATGATAAGTACACCAATCCCACTTGGCTGACCAAATTTTGATCTTCTAGGTTGAAGTGTTCGTCTACAGTAGCAGGTTTGATATTTAGGTTTTCCTCTGTTCTCTCCTATATAGATAGATGAATTTGGAACTCTAAATCCAACATGGTTTGTAGTAGCTCTTTGAAACTAAACAAAAAAAAGTAGTTCTCAGATTTGTCTCTATGGTTTGTTTCCTCTTCAAGTAGCCCTGAGCAGAGACTGTGGAAAAGCACTTTCATTGAAAGGGGTTGCCAAGATTCCAAGAAATTATGGTTTCCGAAATACCAGCAAATATTTTTTCACCCAATCTTGAGGATACTTGGTGGTAAGGACAAGTACACAAATCCCACTTGGCTCACCAAATTTTGTTCTTCTGGGTTGAAGCGTTCGTTTACAGTAGCATATTTTATTTTAAGGTTTTCCTCTGTTCTCTCCTATATAGATAGATGAATTTGGAACTCTAAATCCAAAATGGTTTGTAGTATCTCTTGAAACTTGACAAAATACAGGAGTTCTCAGTTTTGTCTTTATGCTTTGTTTCCTCTTCAAGTAGCCCTGAGCAGAGACTGTGGAAAAGCACTTTCATTGACAGGGGTAGCCAAGCTTCAAAAAAATAACGATTTTCTGAAATACAGCAAATATTTTTTCACCCAATCTTGATGATATTTGGTGGTAATGATCAGTACACAAATCCCACTTGGTTCTCCAAATTTTGTTCTTCTATGTTGAAGTGTTCGTCTACAGTAGCCGTTTTTATATTTTGGCTTCACTCTGTTCTCTCATATATCAATAGATGAATTTGGAACTCTAAATCCAACATGGTTTGTAGTAGCTCTTTGAAACTTGACAAAATAAAGTAGTTCTCAGTTTTGTCTCTATGGTTTGTTTCCTCTTCAAGTAGTCCTAGGCACAGACTTTGAAAAAGCACTTTCATTGAGAGAGATTGCAAAGCTTCTAAGAAATAACGAGTTTCCGAAATACCAGTAACTATTTTTTCACCCAATCAAGATGATACGTGGTGGTAATGATCAGTACACAAATCCCACTTGGCTCCCCTAATTGTGTTCTTGTAGGTTGAAGCGTTCGTATACAGTAGCAGTTTTTATATTTAGGTTTCCCGCTGTTCTCTCCTATATCGATAGATGAATTTGGAACACTAAATCCAACATGGATGTAGTAACTCTTTGAAACTTGACAAAATATAGTCTTTCTCAGTTTTGTCTCTATGGTTTGTTGCCTCTTCAAGTAGCCCAAGGCACAGACTGTGGAAAAGCACTCTAATTGAGAGAGGTTGCCAACTTCTAAGAAATAACGAGTTTCCGAAATACCAGCAAATATTTTTTCACCTAATCTTGATGATACCTTGTGGTAATGATAGGTACACAATTCCCACTTGGCTCACCAAATTTTGTTCTTCTGTTTGAAGCGTTCGTTTACAGTAGCAGTTTATATTTTTAGGTTTCCCTCTGTTCTCTCCTATATAGATAGATGAATTAGGAACTCTAAATCCAACACGGTTTTTAGTAGCTCTTTGAAACTTGACAAAAAAAAAGTAGTTCTCAGTTTTGTCTCTATGATTTGTTTCCTCTTCAAGTAGCCCTAAGCAGAGACTGTTTAAAAGCACTTTCATTGAATGGGTTGATAAGCTTCCAAGAAATTACGAGTTTCCGAAATACCAGCAAATATATTTTCACCCAATCTTGATAATACGTGGTGGTAATGATCAGTACACAAATCCCACTTTGCTCACCAAATTGTGTTCTTCTAGGTGGAAGCGTTCGTCTACTGTAGCAGTATTTATATTAAGGTTTCACTCTGTTTTCTCTTATATAGATAGATGAATTTGGAACTCTAAATCCAACATGGTTTGTAGTAGCTCTTTGAAACTTGACAAAATAGAAAAGTTCTCATTTTGTCTCTATGGTTTGTTTCCTCTTCAAGTAGCCCTAGGCACAAACTGTGGAAAAGCACTTTGATTGAGAGGGGTGGCCAAGCTTCTAAGAAATAACGAGTTTCCGAAATACCAGCAAATATTTTTTCACCCAAACTTGATGATACATGGTGGTAATGATCAGTAAAAAAATCCCAATTGGCTCACCAAATTTTGTTCTACTTGGTTGAGGCGGTTGTCTACAGTAGCAATTTTTATGTTTAGGTTTCCCTCTGTTCTCTCCTATATAGATAGATGAATTTGGAACTCTAAATCCATCATGGTTTGTAGTAGCTCTTTGAAACTTGACAAAAAAAAAGTAGTTCTCAGTTTTGTCTCTAAGGTTTGTTTCCTCTTCAAGTAGCTCTAGGCACAGACTGTGGAAAAGCACTTTCATTGAAAGGGGTGGCCAAGCTTCCAAGAAATAACGAGTTTCTGAAATACCAGAAAATATTTTTTCACCCAATCTTGATGATACGTAGTGGTAATGACAAGTACACAAATATCACTTGCCTCACCAAATTGTGTTCTTTTAGGTTGAAGCGTTCATTTACAGTAGCAGTATTTATTTTTGGGTTTCACTTTGTTCTCTTCGATATAGATAGATGAATTTGGAACTCTAAATCCAACATGGTTTGTATTAGCTCTTTGAAACTTGACAAAATAAAGTAGTTCTCAGTTTTGTCTGCATGGTTTGTTTTCTCTTCAAGTAGCCCTAGGCACAGACTGTGGAAAAGCACTTTCAATGTGAGGGGTTGCCAAGCTTCTAAGAAATAACGATTTTCTGAAATACCAGCAAATATTTTTTCTCCCAAACTTGATGATACTTGGCGGTAATGATAAGTACACCAATCCCACTTGGCTGACCAAATTTTGATCTTCTAGGTTGAAGTGTTCGTCTACAGTAGCAGGTTTGATATTTAGGTTTTCCTCTGTTCTCTCCTATATAGATAGATGAATTTGGAACTCTAAATCCAACATGGTTTGTAGTAGCTCTTTGAAACTAAACAAAAAAAAGTAGTTCTCAGATTTGTCTCTATGGTTTGTTTCCTCTTCAAGTAGCCCTGAGCAGAGACTGTGGAAAAGCACTTTCATTGAAAGGGGTTGCCAAGATTCCAAGAAATTATGGTTTCCGAAATACCAGCAAATATTTTTTCACCCAATCTTGAGGATACTTGGTGGTAAGGACAAGTACACAAATCCCACTTGGCTCACCAAATTTTGTTCTTCTGGGTTGAAGCGTTCGTTTACAGTAGCATATTTTATTTTAAGGTTTTCCTCTGTTCTCTCCTATATAGATAGATGAATTTGGAACTCTAAATCCAAAATGGTTTGTAGTATCTCTTGAAACTTGACAAAATACAGGAGTTCTCAGTTTTGTCTTTATGCTTTGTTTCCTCTTCAAGTAGCCCTGAGCAGAGACTGTGGAAAAGCACTTTCATTGAGAGGGGTAGCAAAGCTTCAAAAAAATAACGATTTTCTGAAATACAGCAAATATTTTTTCACCCAAACTTGATGATACTTGGTGGTAATGATCAGTACACAAATCCCACTTGGTTCTCCAAATTTTGTTCTTCTATGTTGAAGTGTTCGTCTACAGTAGCCGTTTTTATATTTTGGCTTCACTCTGTTCTCTCATATATCAATAGATGAATTTGGAACTCTAAATCCAACATGGTTTGTAGTAGCTCTTTGAAACTTGACAAAATAAAGTAGTTCTCAGTTTTGTCTCTATGGTTTGTTTCCTCTTCAAGTAGTCCTAGGCACAGACTTTGGAAAAGCACTTTCATTGAGAGAGATTGCAAAGCTTCTAACAAATAACGAGTTTCCGAAATACCAGCAAATATTTTTTCACCCAATCTTGATAAGACGTGGTGGTAATGATCAGTACACAAAATCCACTTGGCTCTCCAAATTGTGTTCTTCTAGGTGGAAGCGTTCGTCTAATCAGCAGTATTTATATGTAGGTTTCACTCTGTTCTCTCTTATATAGATAGATGAATTTGGAACTCTAAATCCAACACGGTTTGTAGTAGCTCTTTGAAACTTGACAAAATAATGTAGTTCTCAGTTTTGTCTCTATGGTTTGTTTCCTCTTCATGTAGCCCTAGGCACAGACTGTGGAAAAGCACTTTCATTGAAAGGGGTTGCCAAGCTTCCAAGAAATAACGAGTTTCCAAAATACCAAGAAATATTTTCTCACCCAATCTTGATGATACTTGGTGGTAATGATCAGTACACAAATACCACTTGGCTCACCAAATTTTGTTCATCTAGGTTGTAGCGTTCGTCTACAGTAGCAGTTTTTATGTTTAGGTTTCCCTCTGTTCTCTCCTATATAGATAGATGAATTTTGAACTCTAAATCCAACATGTTTTGTAGTAGCTCTTTGAAACTTGACAAAATAAAGTAGTTCTCAGTTTTGTCTCTATGCTTTGTTTCCATTTAAGTAGCCCTAGGCACAGAATGTGGAAAAGCACTTTCATTGAGAGGAGTTGCCAAGCTTCTAAGAAATAAAGACGTTCCGAAATACCAAGAAATATTTTTTCACCCAATCTTGATGATACTTGGTGGTAATGATCAGTACACAAATCCCACTTGGCTCACCAAATTTTATTCTTCTAGGTTGAAACGTTCGTCTACAGTAGCAGTTGTTATATTTAGGTTTCCCTCTGTTCCCTCCTATATAGATAGATGAATTTGGAACTCTAAATCCAACATGGTTTGTAGTAGCTCTTTGAAACTTGACAAAATAAAGGAGTTCTCAGTTTTGTCTTTACATTTTGTTTCCTCTTCAAGTAGCCCTAAGCACAGACTGTGGAAAAGCACTTTCATTGAGACAGGTTGCCAAGCTTCAAAGAAATTACGAGTTTCCGAAATACCAGCCAATATTTTTTCACCCAATCTTGATGATACTTGGTGGTAATGATCGGTACACAATTCCCACTTGACTCACCAAATTTGGTTCTTCTAGTTTGAAGCGTTCGTTTACAGTAGCAGTTTATATTTTTAGGTTTTCCTCTGTTCTCTCCTATATAGATAGATGAATTGGGAACTCTAAATCCAACATGGTTTGTAGTAGCTCTTTGAAACTTGACAAGAAAATGTAGTTCCCTGTTTTGTCTCTATCATTTGTTTCCTCTTCAGAAAGCCCTAAGAAGTGATTGTGGAAAAGCACTTTCATTGAAAGCGGTTGCCAAGCTTCCAAGAAATTACGAGTATCCAAAATACCAGCAAATATTTTTTCACCCAATCTGGATGATACGTGGTGGTAATGACAAGTACACAAATCCCACTTGGCTCACCAAATTTTGTTCTTCTAGGTTGAAGCGTTCGTTTACAGTAGCAGTTTTTTTTGGGGGGGGGTTTCACTTTGTTCTCTTCTATATAGATAGATGAATTTGGAACTCAAAATCGAACATGGTTTTTATTAGCTTTTTGAAACTTGACAAAATAAAGTAGTTCTCAGTTTTGTCTCTATGGTTTGTTTCCTCTTCAAGAAGCCCTAGGCACAGACTGTGGAAAAGCATTTTCATTGAAAGGGGTTGCCAAGCTTACAAGAAATTAAGAGTTTCCGAAATACCAGCAAATATTTTTTCACCCAATCTTGATGATACTTGGTGCTAATGAAAAGTACACCAATCCCACTTGGCTCACCAAATTTTGATCTTCTAGGTTGAATCGTTCGTCTACAGTAGCAGGTTTGATACTTACGTTTTCCTCTGTTCTCTTCTACATAGATATATGAATTTGGAACTCTAAATCCAACATGGTTTGTAGTAGCTCTTTGAAACTAGACAAAAAAAGTAGTTCTCAGATTTGTCTCTATGGTTTGTTTTCTTTTCAAGTAGCCCTGAGCAGAGACTGTTGAAAAGCACTTTCATTGAAAGGAGTTGCCAAGCTTCCAAGAAATTACGAGTTTCCGAAATACCAGCAAATATTTTTTCATCCAATCTTGATGATACTTGGTGGTAATGACAAGTACACAAATCCCACTTGGCTCACCAAATTTTGTTCTTCTAGGTTAAAGCGTTCGTTTACAGTAGCAGATTTTATTTTAAGGTTTTTTCTGTTCTCTCCTATATAGATAGATGAATTTGGAACACTAAATCCAACATGGTTTGAAGTAGCTCTTTGAAACTTGACAAAATATAAAAGTTCTCAGTTTTGTCTCTAGGGTTTGTTTCCTCTTCATGGAGCCCTAGGCACAGACTGTGGAAAAGCACTTGAATTGGGACCCGTTGCCAAGCTTCTAAGAAATAACGAGTTTCCGAAATACCAGGAAATATTTTTTCACCCAATCTTGATGATAATTGCTGGTAATGATCAGTACACAAATCCCACTTGGCTCACCAAATTTTGTTATCTAGGTGGAAGCGTTCGTCTACAGTAGCAGTTCTTATATTTTGGTTTCCCTCTGTTCTCTCCTGTATAGATAGATGAATTTGGAACTCTATATCCAACCTGGTTTGTAGTAGCTCTTTGAAACTTGACAAAATAAAGGAGTTCTCAGTTTTGTCTCTATGGTTTGTTTCCTCTTCAAGTTCCCCTAGGCACAGACTGTGGAAAAGCACTTTGATTGAGAGGGGTTGCCAAGCTTCTAAGAAATAACGAGTTTCAGAAATACCAGCAATATTTCTTCACCCAATCTTGATGATACGTGGTGGTAATGATCATTACAAAAATCCTAATTGGCTCACCAAATTTTGTTCTTCTAGTTTGAAGCGTTCGTTTACAGTAGCAGTTTATATTTTTAGGTTTCTCTCTGTTCTCTCCTTTATAGATTGATGAATTTGGAACTCTAAATGTAACATGGTTTGTAGTAGCTCTTTGAAAGTTGACAAAAAAAAGTAGTTCTCAGTTTTGTGTCTATCATTTATTTCCTCTTGAAGTAGTTCTAAGAAGTGATTGTGGAAAAGCACTTTCATTGAAAGTGGTTGCTAAGCTTCCAAGAAATTAGGAGTTTCCAAAATACCAGCAAATATTTTTTCACCCAAACTTGATGATATGTGGTGGTAATGACATGTACACAAATCTCACGTGGCTCATCAAATTTTGTCCTTCTAGGTTGAAGCGTTCGTTTACAGTAGCAGTTTTTGTTTTTAGGTTTCACTCTGTTCTCTCCTATATAGATAGATGAATTTGGAACACTAAATCCAACATGGTTTGTGGTAGCTCTTTGAAACTTGACAAAAAAAAAGTAGTTCTCAGTTTTGTCTCTATGGTTTGTTTGCTCTTCAAGCAGCCCTAGGCACAGACTGTGGAAAAGCACTTCAATTGAAAGGGGTTGCCAATTTTCCAAGAAATAACGAGTTTCCGAAATACCAGCCAATATTTTTTCACCCAATCTTGATGATACTTGGTGGTAATGATCGGTACACAAATTACACTTGACTCACGAAATTCTGTTCTTCTAGTTTCAAGCGTTCGTTTAGAGTAGCAGTTTATATTTTTAGGTTTCCCTCTTTTCTCTCCTATATAGATAGATGAATTTGGAACTCTAAATCCAACATGGTTTGTTGTAGCTCTTTGAAACTTGACAAAAAAAAGTAGTTCTCAGTTTTGTCTCTATCATTTGTTTCCTCTTCAAGTAGCACTACGAAGTGATTGTGGAAAAGCACTTTCATTGAAAGGGGTTACCAAGTTTCCAAGAAATAACGAGTTTCCGAAATACCAGCAAATATTTTTTTACCCAATCTTGATGATACGTGGTGGTAATGACATGTACACAAATCTCACGTGGATCACCAAATTTTGTTCTTCTAGGTTGAAGCGTTCGTTTACAGTAGCAGTTTTTATTTTTAGGTTTTACTCTGTTCTCTCCTATATAGATAGATGAATTTGGAACACTAAATCCAACATGGTTTGAAGTAGCTCTTTGAAAGTTGACGAAATAAAAAAGTTCTCAGTTTTGTCTCTATGGTTTGTTTCTTCTTCAAGTAGCCCTAGCCACAGACTGTGGAAAAGAACTTTCAATGAGAGTGGTTGCCAAGCTTCTAAGAAATAACGAGTTTCCGAAATACCAGGAAATATTTTTTCACCCAATCTTGATGATACTTGGTGGTAATGATCAGAACACAAATCCCAGTTGGCTCACCAAATTTTGTTCTTCTAGTTTGAAGCGTTCGTTTATAGTAGCTGTTTATATTTTTAGGTTTCCCTCTGTTCTCTCCTATATAGATAGTTGAATTTGGAACTCTAAATCCAACATGGTTTGCAGTAGCTCTTTGAAACTTGACAAAATAAAGAAGTTCTCAGTTTTGTCTCTATGGTTTATTTCCTCTTCAAGTAGCCCTAGGCACAGACGGTGGAAAAACACTTTGATTGATAGGGGATGCAAAGCTTCCAGGAAATAATGAGTTTCCAAAATACCAGCAAATATTTCTTCACCCAATCTTGATGATACGTAGTGCTAATGACAAGTACACAAATCCCACTTGGCTCACCAAATTTTGTTCTTCTAGGTGGAAGCGTTCGTTTACAGTAGCAGTTTTTATTTTTAGGTTTCACTTTGTTCTCTTCTATATAGATAGATGAATTTGGAACTCTAAATCCAACATGGTTTTTAGTAGCTCTTTGAAAATTGACAAAATAAAGTAGTTCTCAGTTTTGTCTCTATTTTTTTCTTCTTCAAGTAGCCCTAGGCACAGACTGTGGAAAAGCACTTTCATTGAGAGTGGTTGCCTAGCTTCTAAGGAATAACGAGTTTCCGAAATACCAGCAAATATTTTTTCACCCAACCTTGATGATACTTGGTGGTAATGATCAGTACACAAATCCCACTTGGCTCAGCAAATTTTGTTCTTCTAGGTTGAAGCGTTTGTCTACAGTGGCCGTTTTTATATTTAGTATTCACTCTGTTCTCTCATATATAGATAGATGAATTTGGAACTGTAAATCCAACATGGATGTAGTAGCTCTTTGAAACTTGACAAAATATAGTCGTTCTCAGTTTTGTCTCTATGGTTTGTTTCCTCTTCAAGTAGCCCTAGGCACAGTCTGTGGAAAAGCACTTTCATTGAAAGGGGTTGCAGAGCTTCCAAAAAATAACGAGTTTCCGAAATACCAGCAAAGATTTTATCACCCAATCTTGATGATCCTTGGTGGTAATGATCGGTACACAAATCCCACTTGACTCACCAAATTTTGTTCTTCTAGGTTGAAGCATTCGTCTACAGTAGCTGTTTTTATGTTTAAGATTCCCTCTGTTCTCTCCTAGATAGATAGATGAATTTAGTACTCTAAATCCAACATGGTTTGCAGTAGCTCTTTGCAACTTGACAAAAAAAAAGTTGTTCTCAGTTTTGTCTCTATGGTTTGTTTCCTCTTCAATTAGCCCTAGGCACAGACTGTGGAAAAGCACTTTCATTGAGAGGGGTTGCCAAGCTTCTGAGAAATAACGAGTTTCCGAAATACCAGCAAATATTTTTTCACCCAATCTTGATGATTCTTGGTGGTAATGATCAGTACAAAAATCCCACTTGGCTCAGCAAATTTTGTTCTTCTAGGTTGAAGCGTTTGTCTACAGTGGCCGTTTTTATATTTAGTATTCACTCTGTTCTCTCATATATAGATAGATGAATTTGGAACTCTAAATCCAACATGGATGTAGTAGCTCTTTGAAACTTGACAAAATAAAGGAGTTCTCATTTTTGTCTCTATGGTTTGTTTCCTCTTCAAGTAGCCCTAGGCACAGACTGTGGAAAAGCACTTTGATTGAGAGGGGTTGCCAAACTTCTAAGAAATAACGAGTTTCCGAAACACCAGAAAATATTTTTTCACCCAATCTTGATGATACTTGGTGGTAATGATCAGTAAAAAAATCCCAATTCGCTCACCAAATTTTGTTCTACTTCGTTGAACCGTTCGTCTACAGTAGCAGTTTTTATGTATAGGTTTCCCTCTGTTCTCTCCTATATAGATAGATGAATTTGGAACTCTAAATCCAACATGGTTTGTAGGAGCTCTTTGAATCTCGACAAAAAAAAGTAGTTCTCAGTTTTGTCTCTATGGTTTGTTTCCTCTTCAAGTAGCCCTAGGCCCAGACTGTGGAAAAGCACTTTCATTGAAAGGGGTTGCCAAGCTTCCAAGAAATAACGAGTTTCCGAAATACCAGCAAATATTTTTTCACCCAAACTTGATGATACATGGGGGTAATGACAAGTACACAAATCTCAGTAGGCTCACCAAATTTTGTTCTTCTAGGTTGAAGCGTTCGTTTACAGTAGCAGTTTTTATTTTAAGTTTCACACTGTTTTCTAATATATAGATAGATGAATATGGAACTCTAAATAAAACATGGTTTGTAGTAGCTCTTTGAAACTTGAGAAAAAAAGTAGTTCTCAGTTTTGTCTCTATGATTTGTTTCCTCTTCAAGCAGCTCTAATAAGTGACTGTGGAAAAGCACTTTCATTGAAAGGGGTTGCCAAGCTTTCAAAAAATTACGAGTTTCCGAAATACCAGCAAATATTTTTTCACCCAATCTTGATGCTACGTGTTGGTAATGATCAGTACACAAATCCCACTTGGCTCACCAAATTGTGTTCATCCAGGTTGAAGGGTTCGTCTACAGTAGCAGTTTTTATATTTAGGTTTCCTTCTGTTCTCTCATATATAGATAGATGAATTTTGAACTCTAAATCCAACATGGTTTGTAGTAGCTCTTTTAAACTTGAGAAAATAAAGGAGTTCTAAGTTTTGTCTCTATGGTTTGTTTCCGCTTGAAGTAGCCCTAGGCACAGATTGTGGAAAAGCACTTTCACTGAGAGGGCTTGCCAATCTTCTAAGAAATAACTAGTTTCCGAAATGCCAGCAAATATTTTTTCACCCAATCTTGATGATACGTTTTAGTAGTGATCAGTACAGAAATCCCACTTGGCTCACCAAATTTTGCTCTTCTAGGTTGAAGCGTTCGTCTACAGTAGCAGTTTATATGTTTAGGTTTCCCTCTGTTCTCTCCTATATAGATAGATGAATTTGGAACACTAAATCCAACATGGTTTGTAGTAGCTCATTGAAACGTGACAAAAAAAAGTAGTTCTCAGTTTTGTCTCTATGGTTTGGTTCCTCTTCAAGTAGCCCTAAGCAGAGACTGTGGAAAAGCACTTTCATTGAAAGGGGTTGCCAATCTTCCAAGAAATTACGAGTTTCCGAAATACCAGCAAATAGTCTTTCACCCAATCTTGATGATACGTGGTGGGAATGACAAGTCCACAAATCCCACTTGGCTCACCAAATGTTGTTCTTCTAGGGTGAAGCGTTCGTTTACAATAGCAGTTGTTATTTTTAGGTTTCACTCTGTTCTCTTTTATATAGATAGATGAATTTGGAACTCTAAATCCAACATGGTTTGTAGTAGCTCTTTGAAACTTGACAAAATAAAGGAGTTCTCAGTTTTGTCTCTATGGTTTGTTTAAGCTTCACGTAGCCCTAGGCACAGACTGTGGAAAACCACTTTCATTGAAAGTGGTTGCCAAGCTTCCAAGAAAATATGCGTTTCCGAAATACCAGCAAACATTTTTTCACCCAATCTTGATTATATTTGGTGGTAATGATCAGT